>NC_080705.1:44082302-44382302 GCF_943734765.1 Anopheles ziemanni
TTTTTCTGTAGTTATAGTTTTCCTTCAATTTAATAACCTTCATAAAGTCAACTGACCCACACCGAAATAACTTAACCCAAGCCCGAATCGAACTGGAACACGCTTTCCGGCGAACAGCGCAAAATGGGAGGGTAGTTAGAAAACCGAATCTTCAACCCAAATCTTGGCCCTTCTCCGGTCTTCTGCCAATAACCGGCAATCCATCTTCGCAATCCGATCATTCCGCACTAGCTGCGCATGTGTTCGGCCAAGTTCGAGGGCGGAACGTGTCGAACGTTGACGAAAGCATCGGGGACCGTTGCGGGTCGAGGATGCTTCGCGTCCCCGGACCGATTACGGACCTGGAGTGACGTTCCGGGCGGGCCCCCAGGGTTGAAGACTGCCCGGAAGGTCCCGGTCCCGAGAACGGGATGGCCGGCCCTTATCTCACCATCGCATCACATCATCACCGTGGCGCACAAAGAATGGAAAACGAAGCGAAACAAAGTCACTCATCCTCAAGTCCCTACCGATCGCAGGCCGGCTTTTGGGTCGTTCCTTCTCGCCAAGTGGTTGCAGTTGTTGGGCCAATTGACGTATCCTGGGGTATATAATTTACTCTATATTTTCCATCATCCTCCCCGTCCGTTCCTGCACGCTCAGTCGGTTTTGCTTTGTGCAATGGCACAAAGCGGTTTTTTTGTCTAATCGAAACACTCGTCAAGCTCCGTGGTCCACCTTCGCACTCGACTCATTCATGCCAGCACGACCTTTTGCTTGTTTGGTCTATCATTCTTGCTCTTCCGCCACCGAGCCGAAACTTACTCCCAAAAACGCGGCGTTTGAAATGTTCTTTTTATTGTTTTTCGAAAGTCATTTCGGTCCTGCCGAAGGAAACGAGCTAATCATAAATTAAGTGTATCGAAACGCCATCACCAACCGCTCGGTCAAGGGTTTGATGGTTTTTATGTGAGGTCCTGCCCGATCGGGCACGGTTTCGTTTGCGTTTGTTTTTTCGGTGTTTGCCATTAGCTGCCCTTTTTTGCTTTGCTCCTGCCTTCCGGCTTCCATTTTGCTCGCTCGGTATCCTTGGCAGAAGGGACAAAACGGTCACTCGCCGACCGGATGTCCATACCCGACCACCCCGCGGACCACCGACCGGTTGGCTCTTTGGTGTTTGACCGCCACTCGATGGGGCGCCAACGGTGACGGAGGTGAAAGTGAAGCAAATGATAGCCATAGATTGACTTTTTGGTTCTGCCTTGCAGTGACGAGTGTGTGACTCATCGTGGAAGAACCGAATGCACCGATGGGATCAAACATCGAATCAAATCCCGAACGGTTTTATAGCCGACCGATGGAGGGAACCGGAAAGTCTAAGGGGCCCTAAGGGCAGTTTGAGTTGGTTCACATGGAGTCTGTTCGGACGACCACCATCGTGGCCCTGGTTAATGCATTTTGGTTTTCGTTCACCCTGAAAGCTTCGTAATGTTCGAGGTTTCCGATATCGCAATCGGTTCTCAGAATCGTGCTTGGTAGGGAAAAGAATTCTGTGTGGCTAGAATTCTCAAGATGGCGGATTTTTTTATTTTATTCCAAACGTACCTAACGTTGCGAACATTCTTCGATCGAACTAAGTTGATGATTGTCCTAAATTTAAATTTGTTCGTGCTGATATATTTTTCGAGTCCCATATAAGGACTGATTGATCCATAATAAAGGAAGGTCAAACTACGTTTGAAATATTTAAAACAAGTACTGCTACATAAACGGTTCTTCGTTCGGCAAAATATCGCCGTCGTCATAACCCGTTTATTGTTTTTAGATTTATTTTGTACGTTTTTTTTGCAAGTGAAAACAATACAATGCCGATTCGATAGAATAGTAACCACCAAGCCAGATATGTCGGATCCAATCTCTATCCAATCTGGCCTGGGGGATATTGTGCCACTTAAAAAAATTAGTTTGATAAACAACATCATGACATTTCGAAAAATTGCAGAAAAGCATAACTGCATCGAGAGCGGTGTCCAATTAAAGTTTTGTGGTTTATTGAACATGACCTTGTAACAATCTGCAATAATCAAAACAATGGATCGTTTCATATTTGTGTATAAAACTCTCATTTTGCAGTACTAAATTTAAAATATTTTCTTTAATATATAATAGCCTTTTTTAGGATACTTTTTAGTGAGTTCATTATAGGTTGCTGGTCAGCTATTCGTAAAATCAAGGGGAGCTGGAGTCAAATTTCACTTCTCAACTAAAAAAACATGTAAAATTGACGATCCATAGTTCGCTTCTAAAATTGATCCTCAAACCATTTGTACAACTTTAGGTTTTCAATAAGTGTTTTTTTAAATTTTCGACATATCCGTTAATCTTTATCTGTTTCTTGTGATATCACCTTTCTGATTTCTGTTGCAGTGCATAGTTTTATTTATTTATTTAATTATTTTCAGAAGGAATTGCCTGGCCGTCTTGCTTTGCATAGGTGGAGTAAGTTGTTTTGTTTGCTAGATGAGACTGTTGTAAAATTAATTTTCACGTCTTGAATCAGTCACTTTGGCAAACTGTCTTAAACAAATAGAAAATTGCTCCTTAGTTGATTATGGAATGATAAATTTTCTCATTTCGGTTTGAATTTGAAATTAAAAAACAAAATTTTGTCCGTACAAATTAATTGAATAAAAAGCTAAATACTTTAAGAATCTTTTGTGAAACGAAACATCCTGAGCAAAACATACGGTTTATGTCATCAACCGATCAACAAATCTCAATTGTCACGCATAGTGTCTCCGTTAGCACAAAACAAACTCATTTTATCATTCAATTACTACGTTCATTTACTTACAACGTAGTCAGATAAACGCTAACACGCGTGTGCAATAAGCGCCATTTAAAGAAGAAAGGCAAAGAGAGAAGGATAGAGCAAGAGAAAAAAGTAAACGGGATACAATTACTTCCCAGTTCGCATCAATCATGGCAAAAATTGAGTCATTATTTCACCAACTCCGTGACAACTGCGCCACGGCGAGCTAATCAATCGTTTCCCCCCCCACAGTTTTATGTGTTTTTGTTTTCTCCGTCCAACGCCACCCGCCTCGAATCGGCTCGTTTCGATGTCTTAATTTTGCAAATTGCTGTCAATACAATGTTCGCACCTTCGCCGGAGCGCATTGCAATGCGGTGCAATCACGGACGCCTTTTTTCAGCCGCGCAATGCAACCTTCCTTATTTGAGGTGCACCGATGCTGCATCCGACTCTGCCTCGACTCGGCCACCCACCCGCGCCGGTTTTCCCAGCAGCCCCGGCTTGAGTTGCGCTCCGTTTTAGGCGAAACCGCTGCTCCACCTCGCAAAAGCTTCCTGATCTGATGGCATGCACCGATTGCACGTCCTTTTCTTCTTTTTTTCCGCCCCGTTTCAATTCCGTCGGGATCGGTCGCGGTGCGCCAAAACGCTCCAATTCTGTCTTTTCATTGCGCTACTCATCGCACGAAGAACACAGCAACACCTTAGCCCTTGCCCGTCGTCTTCCAAGCGTTCCCGTTGCGCCCCAGGATTGATTCGATTCCGATTCCACTGGGCGCAGTTTCGACTGGCTTTTTATGGAATTGATGGTTTGCAGCCCTTTTGCGGACGATGTGCACGCACGGGTGGGCAGCTTTATTTATTTATCTCCTTACGATCTCCTCCATACCCCGTACCTTCTCCTCTATTCCTTCGCTGCCCACCACAGTTCTTCGCCCCGACACCTACCCAAAGCAGCCGGCAGTCGGACGGTGCTTATGCTCAATTATCACACCACATTTTCCGCTCCAAATTTGGCAGAACAAATCAATTTGATTGCATTACGGTGCGGAACGTCTCCCGTCCCGATTTGTACGATCGCGGTTTCGCGTGTTCGCCATTTAATTTGCACCCTTTTTGGTTCGCAATACGAATCGTTGTGAGAAAGAGAAGAAGGTGGAAAGATCAGTCGGATTGATTTACGCGAGTGCGCGGGAGGCGCCCTTTTATTGGTTGATTGGTTCATTGATTGTTGGCTGCACCGCAATTTCCCAAATCGATTGGCATGAATTGGTGGGTAATGATTTTGGACGTACCGCCGTCGGGGAAGGATAGGAAGCACCAAAGAGACTAGCATATAAATTCATTTTTGTTTGATTCGCTCAATATACCTCACAATGATCACATTATAGTGATCCTATGAAAGTCTACACTAAGTGGAAGAAAATTCTGTTTCAAAAATTTATTCTCTAAAAGAATTGAACCGTATCTGTTAAGTGCATAACATTGTAATTGTTAGTATAATGATTTCACAAACTTTATGGCTACAAGGAACAAGTACAGATAATTGTCAGGTTTGGTTGACACAATTGCTTATTACTTGCTACATGAATTGCTCTGACACTAGCTCTTGTTTACGTTCAATCACCTAGTTATCTATATTTATCTTAGATTTAGTGAACTGGGAGACCAGTTATGCAATAGTAGTAATGTTCAACTTGACAAAAAATTCTGTCAAGTTTACCCGCTATTAGTTAATGTCTATATCAGCTGTATAAGAAGCCGCGCTTAATACCTTTTTCGATGATAAAAAGTGAGATCTAATTGCGATTGTGTTTTTTTAAACATCCACAATGCTACCGAAATTATTCATAACGAGGAGCAAACATAGTTGACCGCAGCAACACTCAAAGAGCTTATGATCCTAGACAGTCGAACTCTTCAATGTTGTTTGCTAGCCAATCGTAATCATTTTCCACAAAATGTAATGTACGGAAAACAGAACCGAGGTTAAGATTGAAGTAGAACTCGTTCATGTGCGATCGATTACGTAAGACGCCTCAAATTTATCCAATGATGTTTAATCCGTCTCAATTTTAATGAGTAGACCAACCACTGCATGAAAGATTACTGATGTTTACCGTGATCGGTCACTTTCGCACCACCATTTAAGAAAATTCATCCATTCTCAAACAAAGAGATCGGATTTATTATCGTCATGTTTACTCAAAACTAATAGTAACGTTTGCATTCATAAAAATAGACAAACTTTCATCGGTGATAAAAAGTTAACCAAACTAATTGAATGAAATAAAATTTATTGTAAAGTTTCATCTTTAAAGTACTTTTAAAATATATTACGACGTCCAGTAAAGCGGCCTTACCGTCCTTGGCCGAAACTTTAGCCATAATCGACAAAACCAATCGTGTAACGATGTTTTTCAGTTGATGTGAGGCGTTCATTACCAAATGCGACTTCGTTTGGACTATAGTCCATCGTATAGGTTGGAGTAGGTCCTACCTTTAAATGAAAATGTTTTTGCGCATGATTTACTGTGGCCAGATTTGTCCAAACCACTGAATCGTACTCTTTATGATGTGTTCTTCACTTCACTTCTCCATTCGTCGGATGTCTTGACAGGAAGAACAGCGACTTTTATCAAATCCTAGTTTTCAGCCACGATATGGCGTTCTATGGGAGTTAAGGGACCCCAAAACATTTTAAATATACTGTAACAAGCTTCAAAAGCAACATAAAGTACCTGGGTTATTTACCACTTGACGCCGTCTGGCTTTAAATAATCTCTAGTCACGTGGTTCCCGGAAAAGCTGGATGTTTTTTGTTTTTTTTTTTTAATTTAAAAGAAATGCTACTCTTTATTTTGCTTTTAACGAAAAATTGATAGATTTCACGGAGTAGGAAGATACTAAAAAATATTACTACATCAAGTACGCATGTTTTGACATTGTTGCGACAGCGCGATGCTTGTATTTCATGTATTATTTAAATTCAATTCTTACCGCTGAATATTTACCACATATAATGGAATTTTCTTCTAATTGAATAATTTTACTCCTGTCATATTTGACATGCCTTTCATCACAAATCTGCATGCTAATAGATTCAGATATGGATTGATTATAAATGCCTTGCGCAAACCAGTCGAATGATCAACCGATGCATCTTTACCACTTGGCAAATTGTTGCTTCTTGTCAAACTGGAAATTACGGATTACGTAAGGACAGTTAGCGGATGGTCGCCGATTAGTTTGTTGCCATCTGCCTGCGTCGGAAGTTGTTGCTCGTTCGTTGCTGCATTCCTCCCATTGCTAGAGTCTATAATCGCCAGATCAATCAGTCAATAAAGAGCCACTTCTAGGTACGAGCTCTTCTCGGTCCCAAGGAGGCCCGGTCCATCGGTCACACTTGTCCATCGAATAAACAGCGAATGGCGACAAACAAGCCGCTAGATGTTTTGATGCATTCTGCGCCCGCTTCCCGGGAAGTATCCTTGCATCGAAGATGGCACTAAGCCTGGTGTTTGGTTCATGCGAGACTGAGTGGCTCTGTTGCGGTCGAGAGTTGTTATGTTGACCTTCCTCGCGGGGCCCTCCTGATAGGCCTTCGGGGACCACCTTTCGCCCGATGGGGGAATTTTCGCCCGATTGCTTATTTATTCCGCGATCGACGCGCAATAGGGTCACCGGATTTGCATTTTATTGGATGGCGTGTTTTGTTTCAAGCCACCCGGCCCCCCGGTGGTCCGCTCGACCGCTCCGTTCCCTGCTCGATGATATGGGTGTTGGTGGTCAGCATCAACCTTCGTCGGCTTCGCGGTGTTTCCCCTGGACGTGGGAACCAACGCACGGCCGAACGAACATCGATAGGGGCTCACCGTGGAGCCACTAGACAAAATGTCGCCGTAAAATTCCTGATCTATTGCAGTCATTCGTCTTCGTTCGTTGTTGTCGTCGGTGACGTGGGCCGCGCGTTTTCTCCGCACGGAGAGGGCCAGGCTCGCAGCTGGCTTTCGTGCCAAGGAGATTTTGCCAGCGCTCCTTCTCACTCGCACGAAGGCACGCGTTGGAGTGTTGCAGCGTTGTGTCTCGTTTCTTTTCCATTTTTGCATGCGCTACCATCAACGTCGTCGTCGTCGTCGTCGTTGCCAATAAATTTATTTACCAATTAACAGTGTTCGAACAATCCTGCAGAATCCACTTTGAATTTGAAATGAGCACCGACAGGAATCTTCTTCGCCGACCGATGTCACGAGGCGCGCCGGCCGATCCACCATGACGAGAAGTTTTTTCACCGTGAGATTCTTCCGAAACCAGCTTTAGCTTACAACTGCTATTTGAATGTAGTAAAAAAGTATCCAGTTGCAGAGGATGGTATTCCTTATTTACCTCGTAAACGTGTGTTTCAGAAAAATGTTTGCGATTAATCACTAAACAATATTTCTAAACGAAAGAGATTAAGACGATCTTAGATAACTATTGCTATTTCTGGCATTTGGCAATTTTGCAAGTGGGAACGTTCAACGGGCTTTTTTATGCATTGCGAATGTATTAAAAATCATGCAAATCTTAAGCCGCTCTTTTAAGATATTCAATTACTTGCTACATGAATTCTATTCTAATTGAAGTTATTAGGAAACCGAATCGTTCAAGAATGATAATGCGTACAATGATGAAACAATATTTATTATGAGGGAACATATCTCATCGTATTTCAAAGCAAAACTTCACAAAAATAATGAAAGTATGGAGGGAAGGTGAATTGATGAAATAAAGGAATAAAGCCCATTTTAAATATTGAAAAATCTCGCTAGCTCTATGCTAAGGATTTTATTTGAAAATAAAGCTATCTGATTTCAGAAAAAGTCGAGAAAGTCGATATACTGTGATTCTTTCGTGCATATCAAAAATAACATTGCTGTTTAATTGTTATTTAGTCAGTTTACATTTAATTTACGAAAATTCTCATATATTTACCAACTGTGCGTCAGAAAAAAGTGTTTGTATACTTACCGAATTACATAAAAAAAAATATTGATAATAAAATCTCACCTCACAACCCGTAAATCAATTGTTCTGGGGAAGATTATAAAACTTTTCCACGACACAAGAAGCCACTCCGTGCGAATCGATCGTCAATCGAATCGATTCGGACCAGGCAACAGTGCGGGCCGTTAAAGCAGTCGTGGCCGGCATCGTATGCAGAACAGGTTTGATCGTACCGAACCCGAAAGTGACTCCTCCAGGTCTGGCTGCGTTGGCCTGTGCGGTTTTGCCGCTCCAGTCGGGGGCCCCCATGAAATTCCCCCAAGAGAGGACTACACCGACTAAGCCCAGCACGATCCCACCATCACGGCTGCAAGGCGGCAAGGTAAGGCATCCCAAAGCGAGCGAACTTGCGAGGATCGTCATCGGCATCGGTGGCGCACCCCTCGGTGGGGGTGGTAAGGGACGGTATTTGAATTGTAAATAAAAACCGATATGTTTGTTTTCTAATTTAAACGACAACGTGAAAATCCAGCGCCTCCCAGGCGACCGGCTCGAAATGCCTTTCGCGCAAGTCACCCGGTGCGGGCTTTACCGGGCAAAGCCGTGGGTAGGGGGGATGTGGCGCAGGGGATAAGCGGTGGTGGCACTGGAATGGGCACCTGTAGTGGTGAAGATAAACTGCGCTATTTGCGTTCATTTTGTAAGGTCGCAAGATGGAGGCGCAAGGCGCAAATGGGACATCGAGGACCAAAGTCAATGGCGGGAGGCAGCAGAAGACGAAGAAGAAGAAGGAGAAGTCGGTTTCGTACAATACCAGCGCAGGTTCGAGTTCGACTACGTCTCGTTGTCTCCCCTCCGCAGTTGCCCCCTTCAGCTTGGGTGAGGCTCGCGTAAGGGGCTTGACCACAGACACGAGCTCGAGCCGTAAGTGTGTCCAGTTGGAGAAGGTGGAGAGGGGTGTGTGCGAGGGTGGCGAGGGTTGAAACCGCGCGCCTGATTGAAGATTTATTGAAAATGCTAATTTTGCACTTAAAACTAACGATCGGAGAGAAATGATTTGCTGTTGCTTGTTAAAATCTAACATTTTAATGGGTGATTGTATAAGATATGTAAATATTTCCTTGTTCATTTGCCGAACATTGGCTCGGGCCGCGCCAGACAACGTGGAGACCGTTGTGCTGTGCGCCGTTTGATGCTGTGGGATTCGTTGGCTGTTGCTTGTTTGTGCGGTGTTGTTTTTTTTTGTTGCTCACTTGTTTCCCGCAGTATTGATAGGCGTTTGTTTCCTCGCCGTTTCAGCCTTAAAGCCTTCTTGTAAGACATCGAGAGTTGACGATTGCATGCGCATGTTTGTCGTGAAAGAGAACAGATGCGATCGGGTTGATGCAAGTCGAATTGGGTAAAATAGAACAACATTTGCCCGGTAGTGGAGATAAGAATTGAGATGAAAAGGTTGAAATAACAATCTTCTAACGCCCACGTTTATATGAACCGAAGTCAACCATAGTATTGGTTCAGCCATTCTTAATTGGCCAATTTGTTAAACCAGACCATTAAATTGGTACTTTAATGCATTACATTTAATTGATCCTGCCTATCGAAAATACACTGGACTGTAAGTGTTGTTGGCATTTTACAACATTTCAGTCACAAATTCCGTCTTATTTCCGAATAAAATTCAAAGCAGTGTTAATTTTGAACGAATAATTTCTTCTATTTTCCCTTATGCAAACATATGTTGTAGAGTAAAATTCCTGAAAAATAGTTGTTTTATCATGAAAAAAACGTTAATTTTTGTAAATATGTTTTACCGCGTTAGCATCAAATAGGACCTTACAATTAATTGATTATTTGTAAAAAAAATCAGGTTTCATAACCAACTAATAAATTCACAACCTTAGCATCCATGGTCTTTGATTGTTGTTAAGCTGCGTATACAATTGGTTTATTATTTGTTGTTACGGTAAGATCTAATCTCAATCGATTTCGAACAAAATGTTATCATGTAAAATGGAGATCGCAGTGGTCACACAAAAGAGTAAAAGAAAAAGGAAGGATCGTATGAGCTCAGCGCATTATCGTTAACATTGTCCCAATTCCCGCTAATTTATTGCAAAACTCGGAAAAAAATTATTCATTTTCGATAGAAAGTACAAATCAATATCTATGCAATATTTTTGAAAAAAAAACTTAACAGACATGTATGCAATGGACATGAAAGTGTGATAAACCGGTTTTGCCGATATCAACGCCAAAATGTATGCAATCGCAGAGCACATCATTTACAACCGGCTAGAACGGAATGAAAAAGATCGAAGTAGTGATGGGGAAACTGAATCCCTACAGGGATTTGAATCTTTCGATTCTTTCGATTCAAATCCATTCTGAGATCCGGATCTCCGAATCCGAATCCCAATCCGTCATATGCTCATCTAATGCAGATTTTGCATATGATGTGTTTAATTCAATGAATGATTTACATAAGAATATCAATATAGTTGACATTATTCTTCTAATTGTATTCAAACAACACGAACAATCTAGTCCTTTTTGGGAATATGCAGACTATAACTGATTTACCCGAGTTTATTCCAAGAAGAGTAGCATTTATTATGTTTCAAAAACAATTATGACAGCGTTATCATTCAAATTGAATCCACCGTGGGTCACTGAAACAGTGAAGCAAGTCCGTTTGATGTTTTTCCGCACTTTCCCGGCGGGGACTTTATCGCGGAACGAACATGTTTGAGTTTCTGATAACATTCTTCACAAATAGCGCCTCAGACATGGCTGATATAATGTAATTAAAGCTAGATTGCAGCGACAGGTAAGTAAGCTGGTCCTTTGCGTCCATTACAATATATCTAACGTATTTTAAATATTCAATTGGACGACCTTTCCGACAGCGGGTCTTATTCTAGCAAATGACCTTCAAACGCTGTACCGGTAAACCGGTCGGGCGACACGTTGTGTCTGTACACGCACCGCGCATGTGTTGGTGCAACAAATGCAAATGTGTGCGTAACCAAATTTAGTCTCGCGGAGAGGAAATTGTCCTATCTTCTCTCGACGAGAGCTGGTAGAAAAACTAGAAAAGATGGATAAAACGTAATATGTTCCTTGAGACAAAATTACGAGTCTTGCAAAGACCTTTCATTTGAGGGGTCATTTGAGGAAATCGGTCAAGGAACTAACAACTTATCCGAGAATTGGCTTTTTTAACCTAAATTTCCAAACAACCTGATGTACCTTTTCCAGGTGTGGTTTTTATCAAAAACAAGAAAGTACGGTAACATCTACCTTTAACACAAATGCGCGTCTTGAAAAGACCTTTCTTTTAAGGGGTCAATCACGAAAATCGGTTGAAAGAATCAATAGTTATTAACAAATAGGCAGATTTTGGCTTTTTAGTAATCGAAGTTTATTCACCTTGTTCCCGGTAGAGTGCTGTCTCTTTTCCACTCAATTAGTTTTCTCAAAAACTAGAAAATATGAAAAGATCTATTGTAGAACAAAGTTGTGTGTTTTGAAAGGACTTTTCATTTGAGGGGTCACATCCGCTATACAAACTCCAGTAACTGAGTGGTTCTATTAGATAGCACGATTGAGTGAAGCGAACACGTAAGCGAGATGCACTGATCTCACGCTTTTCTTACGCTTAGATAGCAATATAGCAACGAACGAGTGAAGCAAGCGCGAAAGTGAGATGCACTGAAAAATACCGGTTATTCCCATGCGTTCCTAAAGCAAGCCGTAGACGTTACATATTAATCTGTGCAGATCTTTGACGTCTACAGCTTTTCCTTAGCTCTTTCCAACATCCCCGAGATATTCGGGATATCTCGAGGGATGTTTATTGTTGTTTATTATTGTTGTTTATTGTTGTTGTTATTATGTTTGACAGACGATGGGTACGAGAGAACAAAGGAAATCTGTAGACGTCAAAGATCTGCACAGATTAATATGTAACGTTTAAATCCAGCTTAAGGATACTAAAGATGAAGGGAAAATTTTGGTTGCGCTCTGATCGGGTGAACGATTTGATGAGCGAGTTTTTAGTAGTCGATGGTTACTTTGATTATCGATGGTTACTTTGCCGGAAAATAAAACAAAGCAAAGCGGAAATCTGCAGACACAGTTTCATTCAAAGGGAGCTATCGGATACGTTTTTCTCTATCGATCGATATGGTATATCGACCAACAAGTGTTCATTTTCGGGATACTTGGTTCACTTAGCAATCGCGAACGTTGAAAGTTATCTATCGATATATCAGTGGATAAAACGGCTGCCAAACGCGAACAAATTTGTCGAGCAGTTGCTATATCGATAGATATTGCAATCGCGAACGCTAGGAGATGAACCCTATCGATCGATATACTTTCCACTGCAATGGACCAGTGGATAGCGAGTTAAAAGTTCATTTTTAATGATGGTACACTAAAAAATCAACACGAATCCACAATAACTAACACCACTGAGCATCACAATTCGTTATTTCTACCAAAATCACTGATTTTATTGATTATTTCTTTTCATCTGATTTCATCTATTTACCAAATGTATCACTTGACCAGTAAAAAAAGGATACTTGGATCCAGGTGGATGACGATTGTCTTCCATGCGATTTTTACATCCATAGAAAAGTAGCTAATTAGCAGCCAGAAAACTGGTTGCCTTATCGACCGATAAATTTATATCGACAGATTCAGAAAAAGCGTACGCGATGCAAAATTCGAGTAGATAACTTTATCGACCGATAAAAATGCATCGATCGATTGATGAAACCTACTTTGTTCGCGATAGGCATCTAAGTTTGTAATAGGAGGGAGATGAACCGTTTTCGTGATTATGGAAACAATTTTTTCGAACATTGCATTTAATCTTGGGAAAGGGGGTGCTTCAACATGATGAAAATAACCAACGCAGAATAAAATTAATAATAAAACTACATCCATAAGGTTGAGCCCTGTAGCCGGTACCTGTAAACGGGCCCTGTTACTGGGTCCTGTAAACGGGCAGTGTAACCGGGCCTTGTAAACGGGCATTGTAACCGGGCCCTGTAAACGTACACTGTAACCGGGTCCTGTAACTGGGCCGTGTAACCGGGCCGTTTTACCTAGTCCGCTATACAAACTCCAGTAACTGAGTGGTTCCATTAGATAGCACGATTGAGTGAAGCGAACACGTAAGCGAGATGCACTGATCTCACGCTTTTCTTACGCTTAGATAGCAATATAGCAACGAACGAGCGAAGCGAGCGCGAAAGTGAGATGCACTGAAAAATACCGGTTTTCCCACGCGTTCTGCTTTTGCTAAGGATACTAAGGATGAAGGGGAAATTTTTGTTGCGCTCTGATTGGGTGAACGATTTGACGAACGAGTTTTTGGTAGTTGATGGTTACTTTGATTATCGATGGTTACTTTGCCGGAAAATAAAACAAAGCAAAGCGGAAATCTGCAGGCACAGTTTCATTTAAAGTTTGTAACAGGAGGGAAATGAAACGTTTTCGTGATTATGGAAACAGTTTTTTCGAACATTGCATTTACTCTTGGGAAAGGTGGTGCTTCAACGTAATGAAAATAACCAACGCAGAATAAAATCAACAAAAAAACTACATCCGTAAGGTTAGGCCCTGTAGCCGGGCCCTGTAACCGGAACCTGTCAACGGGCCGACTTTCCGGGCCCTGTAAACTGAGTCCTGTAACTGGGCCGTGTAACCGGGACCTGTCAACGGGCCCTGTAAACGGGTACTGTAGCTGGCCCGTGTAACCGGGCCGATTTACCTAGTGTACACAAATTTGTTATTTCAGCAGAAAATACCAATCAAGATATCTGGACATTTGTCCCGTTCAATTGTTTATTTCGTAAACCTCGTTTCGAGGTTGAATCTTTATTGTATCAAATTGTTTGCCTTCATAAGACCTTTCATTTGAGGGGTCTGGTGCTAAAATTGGTCAAGTCATTATAAAGTTATTAACAAATAAGCTATTTCAGTCATTATTTCAAGCTGTGGCCAAGTTTGGCCCGCTGCCGTTTCGTTCTAGTGGTGGGTACATCGAATCCCAATCCATTAAACAGTCGCGAGACGAGGTAAACCAATTAGACCTACAAGGAGTGGAAATCATTTATCCTAATCTGAATCGCCATCAAAGGCAATCTTCGCCGTTGAAGTCCTAACTGCGGCGGGTAATGCGGTAATAGCTGCCTCTTTTCCGCAAACGTGGCTTTAGAAAAACGATTCGATGCACTCTTTCTAACACTGCATATCATCAGGCCTTTGCAATCAAATCAGAATACTCTCCAAGAAGGTCAAAGTCTCTAAAATTAAAAAAAAACTGCAAAATTATTCCGATATGCCTTCCAAATGTCCGAGAAAACGGTGTGCTAGAAATGGTGTTGAATCGCATTTCTAAAGCTACGTTTGGCGAAAATACGCAGCTATTACCGTATTAACGGTCGGATTTCTGACTTCAACGGCGAAGATTCCCATAATCAATGAACAGCTTCCCGTATGTCGAGGCAAAGGCTGTAAATCGGTTGCAGAATGATCTTGCTACCGTGGAACGATACAGCTCACGGTATGCAATGTACGATATATGAATGCTATACATACGAACAACGAGTATTTGCACTTTTGTGTGTACCGTCAAAATTCACTTTAAATAACCGATAAAATTCATATTAGCACATTAGCAAAAACATCGTACACCACAACTCAATAGATGTAGAAAAACCAAGAAACACGACGCCCGCGGCTTCATTAACCCTTCAACGTATAAGTATTCTAAACAAAAAACAGAAAAAAATCTAAAAGAAAAAATATTAAAAGGGGTAAAACTCATTTACTCTTTTACCGGGATAACACTTGCCCTCCCGAACCAGAAGATTTTTCAGAAAAAAAACTATTTCTCTCTTTTTTCAGAAACGGAACCAACACGTTGTTTCGAATTTCGGGAATAATTGAGGGTATTACGATTGGGAGCGCGGAAACGATAAACTTCTCGACGCTGGCCCATACAAAAGGTAAACAACACTTTGAAAAAAGCGAAAAAATGGCTGGGCGTCTCGACGATCCAAAACGACGCCACCTGCGTGTCGAGACGATGCGCGGATACGAAACGACGCGCGTCGTTATCGTCGAGCAGTTTCAACCACCTCCTGGTCGATGGATCTCTATAGACCGTATGTGTCCGAAGCATATGTGGGTTCTATAGATCTTGGTATTTACCAAGAACATGATAATTCAGGATGCACTTTTCATATCAACGTTGTGTTTTGACAAGTCACTTTGATTTATTTAGCCATTTAGCCATAGTATAAAACACACCAATAACTCGATCGTTTTGAAAATTGATTAAAAATCAAAGTGCTCGAAACTTGTTAAAAATTATATATTTACATACCTTGAAATACTTGTATAAATACCCAGGTTGCTATTCGAGCAAATATGCGGAAACTTTCGAGCAATAACGCGGAACTGGATCATAATACTCTCAAATGTTTCAATTCACAATTCAGAAAATAGTACGAGGAAGAATATATGAAAACATCCCTAGATGAATGTATGGAAACTCCTTTTGAAAACAAACTTTTCCTAGACATGTGTTCCTTTCTCGCGCGCCGAATTGGAAAATATTTTTATTTCATTTTTCTACCCATTAACCAATCTGTACTTGACGTAAAATTAGTACGGCCAGCTTTCTCCTAAAGAAAATTGGAAAGGAGTAGGTTAAATTATAACAAAATTCACGTATTATTTCTAGATTACAACAAAAGAATATTTATAATAAAAAAAAAAAAGCTTGCTCTCTTCAGGTGTACTATTAGATTGTCGTTTAAACGATTTTCACTTTTTTTTTCAACTTTCCAACTACCCGTACGCCAGCTAAATGTTGACGATGGAGGCGCATGGTGGCTCACCGTAAAGATTTAACACTAAAAGACCTCCAAATATTCGTTTATCAGTTGAATGTTGAATAACGTAATCTTAAGCATCTTTAATTCTTCTTCTTCTTCTTCTTCTTGGCGTAACGACCTCTTGGTCATGCCTGTCCGTTAAGGGCTTACGAGACTTGTTTCCCTGTTGTACGTGGATAGTCCTCTCGTGCAGGGGAGGGTCCGGTCTCGGTTGGGATTCGAACCCACGCCGTCGAGGTGGTGAGCCCCGACGCTCATGGGTCGATTTTCTAACCGGCGCTACCGCTCGGCCTGTCGCGGAAGCATCTTTAATTAGAATGCTCTAATTGAGATGATGCAGTCCGTATACTAAATAGAACCCAATTTCACCCGTTTTCAACAATAATTCACGCCTTACTAAGCAGAACGAAAAGATACTTACCCCGTTTTAAGATGGGCACATATATAAAGGACAACGAAACAAGAGAAACACACTACAAGAGAATGCAGAATGACGATAATGATACTGTGAGAAAATGGTTACAGAGCATCAGAAACGGCATTTATCGGTGTATAGATATATTTTTTCATAAAAATATTTACTCGCATTTGTGCACCTATGTGCCCTGCTTGCATTTCTGTTCTACTTCGAATTTTCGAATTTTACACGCTAATCTCTCGCTCGTGCTATCCTAACTTCCTATAAATGACTGTACAGGTGTGTGCCTTGGTATTAACACTCAACATTAAATTTCCATTGCTCCACCAAACTCAATCCGCAAAGTACGCGAAGTGCACTGGATGCTTACCGTAATATCTATGGGCCCTCCATTCTACAGGTTGACGGTGACCCAACGTAGGACAGCTTTTTGAAGTGGAAATGATCTAAGCTAAAAGACTCCTAATCCAGGACCATTTTGTTCCTCTTGGAAAACCCACGCATGCGAACAGAATAAAACCACTCTTTTTTCCTACCCGAATGCTTGCGGGAAACGGCTAAAACAATGCAATGCAAATCCAGTTCAACATTACAAACAACCGGTAGTGACTTTCTTCATATCTGATTGCAATTTGTAGTACACAAGGTAATCTTTTGATTTGTTCAATGGCTTCATTGCATTAATTGCTTTTATATTTACAATTACCTGTACATAACTGCACTCTGCTACTTCTCTTTCCCTGGAGATATGGTATTATGCACTCAACTAACACATTTCTGAATATGTCAAAAAGTGTTAACCGAAACAAGAACAATTTTTCCTAAACGTCCCCACCAAAGAACTGGCGGCGCGTCACTTCATATGGCTTCCATTGAAATCCTGTCCCATGATATTGGCATTCGAAAACAAAAACCTTATACGTAAAAGCTATTCATGGATCATCATCTCGATTGAGCATTTACATACTCTGCTTTATATATGGATGAACTAACGTCGGTATATAGTATTTCAATCAGGTTTCAATCAGGTGCCATTATTTTGTCTGCCTTACTTAATCCTTTACTATCAAGTATGTTTTTGCGGACTGCTTTGTTTATCTCTTTTGTTAATCCCTGATTTAAGTGTTCCTGTTTTGTTAACATACAATGTACTCTTTGTAACTTACATCTCGTTTACACCCAATGCGCAAGAGAGGAATTACAGGAAAAAGAGATGAAATCAATTTACACTATTTGTATTGCTTGTTTAACTCCATCTAGGATTACAAACGTTGCATTTCGATTACTTTAGGAAAACCGACATATAATGTGAAATATACTTCGACATGAAGAAACGAAGCAACAGTTATTTCCATTACCGTACGAAAAAAATGTACAAGCAATATGATCAAAACAATTTCATCTAAATATGTCGGTCAAAAAAGTTTAAAAATGTATCGACATCGCTCCAAGTTATGTTAACATTAGATTAAATCAATAAACTATCCATCTTTTCTGGATATTATAGCATGATTTGATGAAAAAAAGAAAAAAAATTTTAACCATGTTGAGAGATGTTATCAAAAAATGCTAGAAAAAACTTCCGAATGCCCATGAGTCTTATTAATAAAATATTGCCCCCAATTTATCTATCCTTCATTGAATAGAAACAGATTTAACTGAAGTTAATATAGTGTAAAAAAATCAAAAACCCCTCAAACTTTGGATTATCTATTTGCCCCTAAGAAAAGGTCTTAGCTCAAGTAAACAGATTCTTGAAAAACCCCGATATTTGAATGTTCTCTTCCACTAGGGAAACACATTCAGCCATGCAATCCATGAAAATACATATTAAATTCTCTTTTTCGTATAAATTATATGAAAACTTGATACATTGTATAAACCATAAAAAAGTACAATAATACGATACGAGCAGACATGGCTCTGCCACAAATTTTGGTGCAAGGTTGCAACATGAGCAAAAAAAAAATAGGATCAATGATGCTTACGCTGAGTAAAATGTAGAAAAATAATGTGCTATTCCTCAAAACTATCTAACCAATGTAGTTTTCCGTTTCCCTTGCACTGGGTTCGCTTGGAAGGTTTATCACACCAGCTCCTTCTTTCTGCGGACTTAATCTTTTTCTTCTTTTTCCTCTTCTGTTGACGAAAGTACAACTAGAGAAACTTTTTCCCCGTCGCTTTCGAATGGTGACGCGATTTGTTTGAGTCAAGTTTGCTCTTCAACTGCTGGATGAGATCGAAAATTTTTAGCGCAGGACCCACCTTCAGGTTGAGCAGCGTAATGATTTCGTCCTTGCTGAGCTCCAGTAATCGCTTGCCGTCGATGCCGTTTTGCACGAACTGCTCCGCGTACACGCTACAATCGTTGGTGGTGAGAAACATGGAGACGTCCTTCACTTCCCAGTTTTCGGGCGTTATTTGACTAACGCTTCCACTGACCCCTCCAAGGCCGAACGTGGCAGACGTTGGTTGAGCGGTGCTTCCACCATTGCCCGAACTATTGCTGCTGCCGTGAGAGTTGCCACCAACGATGCCACCACCAATCGAGTCGGGTGACCCACCAACATTGGGCGAATCGTGCCGGTTGAGCAGTCGTGGGTTTGTCTTATCCATCTCGTTGTCCGCAATCTCGGACGACGGTGCGGTTGACGGGTGGCCGGTGGCTGAGCTCGACTCGCCGTCCTCGTCTTCCGTGCGCATGTCGGCCTCGTCCGTGTCCATTAAGCTGTCTCCTCGGTGAGTTCCAACACCTCCAGCCGAAGAATGATCGAAGATCGGCCCGAGGGCACCGGGCCCACTCAACAGCGCGGCCGATGTCGTGTCGTGATTTGGTTCGTGTTTGATCAGCGTATGAAGCGCTGAAGTACTCGGCATGCCAATTTGACCTTGCTGCTGCACGTTCTGTTGGTTATGCAGCTGTAGGGACAGCTGATTACCCATCAATAACGCATTGGGATCTCCGGAATACTGTTCTTGTGCCAACGCAGTGCCCATCCCGGAAGATGGAAGCATCTGCGCCCCAGTTCTATACTCTAGCTGCTCGGTGTTTGATAATAATTTCTGTTGCTCAAAATGTTGCTGCTCTTGTTTAATTCGCGCTGTTCGTGTCGTTGGGGCCGGTTGCGCTAAAAAGATCGGATTCTTATATTAGTGGGCATACCATAAGTGTATTGAACCAGGTGCAATCACACAACAATCCGACTAACTTACACACCTTGCTAATGGGATAGCAAACTTAAGAACGAATAAACAGTTCCAACTGACTTGCAAAAGAACAAATTAAAAATCCAGTACAAATAACACGACCTATCCAAAGTTACGAGTTTCTTACAAAATAGTTTTTGAACCATCAAACCCTTGGAAAATGCGCCATTATAAAACCATTTTCCATCCGCTACACGTATTATGACAGTTCAGATGGACCAGTCACGTTAGGCCAATTAGGTTTCTATATGATTATAAATGTCTGTCCTATTTCTAAACCGTGAAGCTATTATGGTATGTACTATTTTATAATCGTCATTCCCCATTTCAAATGAGCCACAAAAGAAAATTTTTAAAATAACGTTCCTATTGCAAGTGCTTCCAGAATACTTTTGCTTCAGTTTACAAAAATAAAATTTATATACAGTAGACGCTCAATCATCCGCGGTTGTTACAGCATTGTTTTTATTTAAAACGGATCGACCGTTTAGAGCAGAAAATAGCAACGGTCAAGATGGGCAGACTGTTAACGTATCTCCTAGAAGATTACAACTCGCTGCACGTCTTTTATTAAAACCCGCAGTTTTTCTATCGCAATTTCAGTCTGCCGTGTGTTCGGTGATAAAAGATCTATCAACTTTTTTACAGATGTTTACCGTTTGTAGATCTTTTAAATATTTTGCGGATTATTATATTTGGTTTCTTTTCCGTATGTAATGTTTCAATCGTTTCATTCAATGTGACAAAACAATGCCCAAAATAACCGGAGGAGTCGTAAAAATGTAAACAAAAATAGATCATCCTTGCGCATAAGTATTAATAGTTTCTGATTATTTTGCGCTAGGTTTAAAATTTCGCTTAAGGATGAAAATTTTAATCGAAAATCGAAATGCGAACTTACAATCATCTTGCGGTGGTTCAACTTTCATCTTTTTCTTCCGTTTGCCCTTTTTCGTTGTTTTGGGCGAAATTTTCTGCGCCGGAAGCACCTTTGGAAGAATACGTGGTCCTTCTAGCTTGTGACCAACCAGCACACACCAGCCGATCGGGTAGATATCAGGACTTTCGCTATCCAGCCACTGGTCGTACTCGTCGTCCCAACCATCAAAGTGTACCTTTAACAAACGGCCCACTACTCGCGATATTGTGGCCACGCATATCAGCCGCGGGTCCATCAGATCGGCCGATTCTACCTTCATTCCCACCTGAAACGAACAAAACAAAAAGCCAAACCAGAACGTTAAGTTTGTCTGATTCAGCAACGTAGGAACACGACCACTTGCCTTAAAGCGCTGCCGAATTGGATCCCGGTGAAAGATCTCCGGTGTGGCTGGTTTACTGTTGGTGTCTAGCAGATACTGTTCCCAGGTAAAGGTGCTATGGTCGTAGCCCTTCGGTGGGGTTAGTGTAATTTTGTTCTTCTCACAGAACCCCACCGGAAAGATGCAGGGTGACTTTTCGTGGTAGCAGAACCAATCGGCTCCGTTCATGTCTGGTTCGTAGAAATCGATGCGTATCATTATGTAGCCAAACTTGAGCACCGACATAACGGTTGCGACACAGATCGATGAAAGGTTGAGCGGATCAACCGCTTCCAACTTCATGTTTTCCTCGAATCCGGTCTGTCTGTCGTCGTAGCAGTACTCTTCGAACTGGAAGTTGGTTTTAAACAGGTCCATCGTAGCGTCATCTTCGTGTGGCTCTAGAATTTGGTCACTAGCCGCTAAGGGAATGATATTGAACAACAAAACATAATGTCAATAATGTGACAACACTGAAATAAATCCTCAACTCAAATAACACAGTACCATTCATCCGTTCCATGTACTCCTCTGGTGCAGCCAAATTATGCCCCACGGTTGTTGCCCAACCGACCGGATGGATCAGTGGTGAATCCTCGTGGCACCAGAACCCATTCTCTTCTGGCGGTAGGTCGTAATAGTGCACGTATAGCCGCTTTCCGACAATCTTGTTAATTGTTGCTAGCTTCACCTGTGAGATGAAATTTTTATCCACAACCTCCAGGTTAAGTCCGACACGAAACCGTGACTTGCAGCTGTCGCTGATTTTATTGTAGAACGTCGATGGCAGTGTGCGAGCGTTGGAGAGTCGCTCCACCAAAAATTCTTTCCAATCCGGGTACGGTTTGGTGATGCTTTTCGGTGGAATCAGTGGTTTGCCGCGTGTAGCACACCATCCAACCGGATGCACTTCGGCCGAGCACAGATTAACCCAGAAGTCTTTGGAAGCATCTGCATCGAAGCCTTCGTAGCGCAGCAGTGCCTTGTAGCCACAGATGCGCAGTACCGTCGCTACCCAGAAGCTGTGCGGCGTCCCACCCACCAGTGGGGCTTGCTGTACGTCGCAGTCGGTGTTTTCCACCTCTACCTTCATTCCGATTACCACGTTTGGCCACATGTCATACCCGGGTGCATGCCGGAAGCAAGTGACCGGGGCGGCAAAAAAGTGCGGATCCGCAAGTGCCTGCGTCCAATCGTACGAGTTGTGGAATTCGTTTGGTTTCCGACGGATACTCTGAATACGTTCGTCCTGCGGACAAGGCGAAGGCAACCGATTGCCCTTGGGTAGCTGAGGGATGATCTCCTGGGGCACTAGTTCCTGTGGGGTCTGCTTGGTTTCGCCTTGGTTCAAACCGTTACTGCCCAAACAGCCATCTTGATTTCCGCCGCTTTTGTTATTAGTGTCGTTGCTTCCGGTGTTCGCAGTTGCCGTCGTTCCGGACATCTTGAATCGATAACCCACCGTTTGTACTTGTTCCTGTTGCTGCTGCTGCTGCTGCAGCAGTTGCAATTGTTGCGGTTGCAATGTGTGCTTGCAGTCGACCTCGCTGGCGCATGAATTAGAGTCGTCGATCAGTTGATCGGGGGGTGTCGAGAGGAGCGCAATATCGGAAGACCCGGCTGTCGACGCTGGGAGCTTTCTGGAATCGTCGTTCGATATTTTGCTTCCGTCTACGATGCGGAACTGATGGTAGATACGTAGCGATTCGAATGACCGGGCACATGACAAACTGCAGAAGCGTCTCTGCTTAGTGTAAAATGAATGTTTTACTCCGATCGCACCACACCTTTCGCAGATAGCTGCAACGAAATTGGAGGGCAAAATGGAACAACATTGGTGAAATGTGCGTTCAGGTGATAGAGATTCATAATCATAATGGAATAAGAAATAACTGCTGTAAATTTTCAAATTAATATAATACTCAAAAACAGTACATTTAAATTTATGAAATTGACTGGTTAGTTAAAAACGTTACTGGATTGAAAAATTATTTAACTGAGCCAAATATTCGTCGGTTGGTAAATTATTTTTGATTCAATTGATAATAAACTTGGAGCGTATTTGTAAAAAAACAATAATCATAAACTAGGGTATTTTATTATAGCAAATTGCCTTCTTAATAAAAGCATCAGTGCTAAAACTTGCTTATTATCTTCCATTTGCATTAAAAAAAAAAAGAACAAAATCAAGCATATGTACGTGTCAAAAATGTTCTACTCCTTAGGCATGTTGATGTGTGCGTGTAGTTTACAGTAAATCAACAATCTTGATAGAAAAAGCATAAACGTTATTGTAACAGCAACATAATTCTGATAAAATGAAATGAAAAATCACCGAAGACAACTCATAACCTACCCATGCCATCGCGCGCTATGGGAATCACTGAAGGATCGATATCGCCCTTGTATGCAATCGGAGTTTTCAGCACCAAGCCGGGTCGCTTAACGGGTTTAATTTTTTTGGTAGGGCATCTACCTCCCAGCATCGGCTCGCCGAACAGTGACAGGGGAAAGGACGCTCCACTGTTGCTACCATCTTGCAGTAGCTGCTGCTGCTGCTGCTGCTGCTGCTGCTCCTGCTGCTGCTGTTGGTGTTGTTGGTGCTGTTGTTGCTGCAATTGTCGGGCTGCAGCCAGCAACTTTTGATTTGCACCCATGGCATCCGTTTCCCCTGCACCGCCATTGCTATTGCTACTGTTCGATTCGTCCGGGGTGACGTCGTAGTCGAGAAAGTGATTCTGCAACAGCTGTGCCTCGTTCAGCAGCTTGTAGTGAAGCAAACTTTCCTGCCCAGCCGCGGAAAGATAATCGTTCCCACCGCTACTATCGATCATCTGCTGGTACTGTTCGTACGCTTGCAGTGCTGTTTGGTCTTGATCCGCATCTTCGGCGGTCTCATCTAGGCCATCGTTGTTGCCGTCCTCGTCCGGCGCGGACGGCACGCCGGAGAAATTTGTACCATCTATCGACAGTTTTGCAACTGGTCCTACACCACCACCATTATTCATGAGACGCATACCGACGCCGGCGGGGACAAGGCTGGACGCACCGGGAATGCCGGCAGGTACTGTACCGGTCGCCGCCGTTAGTGCACCGTTCTGGTCGAGAAACCCGTATCCGCTCAGGGCAAGCTGCTGCTGCAGTAGTTGCTGTTGCTGCTGTTGTACCTGCTGCTGCTGAAGATTGAACAAGTCCTGATTAGTGAGAGCCAGTGTTTCGGGAGCATTCGACACTGTGGCCAAGCCAGCCGGCGTCGGGATGGCTGTCACATGCCCACTGTATTCACTCATCAGAGAACTTATCGCGGCGGGGTTCATGTCCTGCATATCGGTCGATGGTATCATTTCATTCGATGATTCGTGTGTTGTGGCAAAATAGAGTAGTTGATTCCGTTTGGTTGCGGCAGAACATTGGAAGGATGCGACATGTACACACATACACACATACCCATGCACACAGTTATAACATTCAGCCAGGGCGAGTTAGGACAAGGATCCGGGATAACAAACGATGACACAGTTTGTGTGATCGTACATAAGCAGTGTTGTTGTTTGTGTTTCATTCGTAAACGGTCCGTGGCATTATAGTCGGTGCATGTTTGGACCGTTGACACCAGCAGAATTGTTCAATGCGATGCATTCCGATTCGAACAGGTAGACGATGGTTTTATTTTGACGATAGCATGTTAATGCGATGGTGATTGTATGGCGAGATGGCGTTGTGGTGCATCAGTTACGTTTGTGTAACATAATCGTAAGACAAAACCAAACAAGCGTAATAGGGGAAAAATAGAAGAAAAAGAAATGCAAATTAGAGAAGACGACAAACCCAAAATAAAAGTAAAAAACCAAATACATAAAACAATCAACTGAAACCATCTAGCTGCTCGGTAAACACAAGGAAGTGTATCAATATGTTTTACTTTGTGGTGATGTTCTTATAGTTGGGCCAAAATCTGTGTATGCTACGAATAAGAATCATACGAAACAAATAGACTGTGTTTGCACCCAATTGCTTACCATGGCGGTGTGTTGCTGCTGAGTAATATCCTCCATAACGTTAGACACCGGTGGTCCGTAGTAGTTGGCTATATTTTCATCAGTAAGAGGCGATGCAATCTGTCCCATCCAAACCATAGTACTAAGCTCTTGTGGATTCATGCTAGGTAGCACTCGATTGAACACTGCAAAAACAAGTATCGAAAGGGACTGGAGTTAGGAATACACAAGATACAGGTGGAATTCACCTCTAGTAAAAAAGAATGGCTAAAAGTTTCACGCATTTACTTGTCATACGTTAGATTCAGTAGGTAAACAACTATCAACAATACGGTCTTTTGAGCAAAGCTAGCATATAACCTCATTTTTGAGGAACTTTTCATTACAATTGTGTAGCAACAATATAATCAATATGTTCTGGAATTGGGAACTGATCGTTGCTATGATCAAGAACAGAAGGAAAAGCTCGACGCACAGGGAAACACACATTATCGCATTGTCAGCTGAGAAACTATGCTTCTTTCTATGCATTCCTACAACGCGGCATAAAACATACACTTTGTAATGTAATCTGCTTTGCCCATCTCATTTCGGATGGCCTCGTTGTACCTTCCTTTTTATTAGAACTTTTCGTCGCAATATTAGTGTGTACGCCGAAACAGGTGTGGAATTGTGAAGCGTATCGAATCCATCGGCAATGAGACGACCGACTGTGGTAGAAAACACTCCTCTTAATCATCAACGGTAAAACAGGCTATTTGTACCAATGAAAAGGATCAGAAATGTTTTCTTCGTGCACCAGATGATTTAAAATTGTTTCGATTTTAGGCATTTACAGACGCCAAAATTTCCGGAAACCTGAATACATAAACACACACGCTAGCGCTGCTTGCGCACACATGGACACTCCGCAGGTCGTACGATTCCTTTTGCAGCAGGAACTCGATGCTTCCTTGCAGAGGAAATATGCACACGCACACAAACACGCACAAACTCACGGTAGAGTCGAGGATTTACTTGACAAATTGCATATGCTTAGCCAGGTTGAACAAAGATCGTATCCATTTGTTTACCAACTGCAAACCTACTCACCGTTCATATTTTTGCACTAGCTAGACATATCGAACCGTAGGTGTTTCTTTGCTTGCGTTTCTTCTGTGTTGTGCACGCACGCTCCTCGCACCCGTCGCCTGATGCATCCGATCCGGACACAAGCGTAGCTGCTGACCCCAGTAGAAATGTCTTCAATTTGTTCGATTCTCAGCGAAAGCAAAGAAAACACTTGGTGGAGTGTGGAGCACGCACGGTGCGCTCGTGAAAGCACAACGAAACAGATGCTCTAGCTTTCGGCACAAAATAGCCTTTCGAAAAAAATAATCCTCAACGCGAACGCTTCTGCAAGCCTAGCACGTCTGACGGACACAGAACGAAACTGACAGCAGCGTTGTCTGATCAGATCAGGACTAGTTTCGACAGATTCCGGATTCGGATGATTCAAAGATTCAATCCCTAGATTGATTTCAAAGATTTGATTCGAATGGGACTCGAATTAGATTGGATTTCTATGGGACTCAAATCACATTTGATTTCTTTGGGCCTTTATTTGATTTGATTCTGACTTTAAACTGTTTGAATTTGATGTGAGACGAATTAGTCACATAACGAGTCGATCTAGATACAATGTGATTGATTTCAGTTTACTCAAATCGAACGCTGGGTAGAATGGATAAGTATAAATTGAATTTTTTGCGTGATTACAGATTGAGTTTTTAGCCTAAGTTACAGGCTGTAGAAAAATTCTTGGAACCTATTCTTGACAAAAAAAATACAGTAGAATTTCCATTATCCGAGATGTTCTACCCAACCCAACCCATTTAGCGCACGGAGTGTCAATGGTTCAGATCAGGACCTGTTTTATATTTTTACAGGATTTTGAATAAAAATATCACTCTACATTGATAATCTTCATCCCTAGTCTAATCGATGTCGCGACTATTTCTTGCATTGGGGTTCGGATTTGGGGATTCGGTTTACCCACCACTAGAACGAAGCTGCACACCAATCTGGCATCAACAAGCTTCAAAAACCTTGGTCACAACTTGAAATAATGGCTAAAATAGCTAAATAACTGTTTTGTATTTCAGTCAATTTCTGCAAAAGACCTCTCAACTGAAAGGTCTTTTGAAGACAGATAACTCTGTACAACAAAGATTCTTCTGTAGTTCTTAGTTTATGAAAAAAATTATTGAATGAGGCGTAGGTACAGAAACCTTGGTCGGAAATCATCGCAGAAATAAGGTAAAATTACCAACTTCTTGATTATTTTGTCTCTGGGGCAATTTGGGCAATCTACCTCACAAATAAAAGGCCTTTTTAAGTTAAACAAAACATTCATGTCCCTTGGACAAAGTTGTAGAATCAAAATAAACGCTTGCCTATCAATCGTTTTGATATCACCATGACCTTATTCTAGTAACCGTGAATAATGTGGGATATTCGTGTTGGCGCGCTTTTTATATGCATTTAAAATTAATTTTTGTTAGCTTAATAATTTTAAAACCTTTTCAGCTTTGGTACACAAAAAAAAATAAAATAAAAAAAAAAATTGGTGTAGGATTTAGAGACAGAATCTGTGGAAACAATGCAAGATTTGCTGGAATGTTTAAGTTTCCTTTTATTTGTACGTTAAAACTAATACATATGAACGGCTACAGAATTTGCGCACTGTAAAACACACTATCGCATGAACGGTTATTTTGATATGTGGATTGTAATAATCCAATCACAATTCTTATTAAATGACGGTAGCATCACTGTGCACGATAAAATCAAATCGTTATCCTACTTAATTGCTTTATTGCTCTCACCGCCATCGCCAGCTTCTGTGGTACTTTTTTACGGTACGGTGGCATCTAAAGATCGAAACTATGCTACTACTACTAAATCTGCCCATAGGGTGATGCGGTGTTCAAGTTCTTTTGTGTTCGTTTAGCTTGCGTTGATTGACTACGGACTCACTACGAAGATTGCTCTCACTATTGTTCCTTGTTTATCTTCCCAAAACTTTTGAGATGATGCTCACAGTGTGGTTTATTAGGTGTTCAAAATTGCTAGCTCGCTCGTTCCAATCGAACGGGAATGTAATGTTACGGTGATTCTACCTGTGTGCCCGTAAGGTGATGTCTAATGCTGCGATACTACCTATAGCTGTGGTAATGTACGTTTGCTACTAAATACTACTAAGTTTCCTTCCCCTGTATTCTCAATGAATTCGTATATGTATATATTATTGCGCTTTCAAAAGTGGTGGGGTTTGGTTTGGGAGGTTAGTGGGTTTTCCGTGGCGTTAGGTATTGCTGAGGAGATTTTGGTTGGTTGGCATGCTTTACTTTAAGCTATGTTTTCTTACTGACCCACTGGAGATATATCACACTTAATGACCCCATGGTTCTGCAGTACACTTATGTAGAGCTGTTCAATCGGGTCTTTCGGGGCAGGTGGTTCTTCGCCATTCACGCCCTGGAATGTAGACTTTGGAATGATAAAGGCGGATCGCTTTGCAAATGACTGGAGGCGGTCCGTTGTGAGCAGCGGCCTTTCTGGGGTGAATCCAATGCAATAGTGATAGAGCACGGCATGCAGACGGGTCGTTTCGGTAGGTTCGGCAAGGGTCAATTCCAATTCAGTTTCGTGCAACTTCCCATCGAACTGCACGTCAGCCAGCTTGATCGGTTCGGACAGGTTGCGGTAAGAGAAGGGCCCTAGGTCTAGATGATTTTCGGTCTCCAAGGAGGCTAGATATTTATCGATTTGAAATTGCTCCAGTTCCGGATTTTCCACACGGCTACATTTTACGATCCACTCGGACTCGATCACGCTTCCGTGCAGTTCAAGCGTGGCTGGTACCACCGTACCGATGGGTTTCAGTTTCGGCAGCAACGATTGATAGAGACAAAAGTGCTCACTGTTAATCTGACCGAACACGTCCACCGGTTGCAGGATAATTAAATCCAGTGTGTAGTCGTTTAGAAGAAATATTTCCTGCACTGAGCTGACCAACATAATGCTTCCCATTGGAATATCGTTTTGATTAGCAATAAATTCAATCAAATCTTCCGTTTGATCAAGACAAAAAAGCATCCTCGCTTTACCTTCTTTAAGTAGCTTTAGACCGGCGTATGGAAAAAGCGACAGATCGAGTACTTTTTCCATGTCATCCAAAGAATCGGTTGCCTCCGTGAGGCTGCTGTAGTATTCGATATCGTTAAGAAACTCAAGCACGTGCTCATCGACGCTGATCTGATTGTCAACAGAGTTCAGATTGTGTGCAACAGAGAGTGCTCCGTCTTTGCAAGACATCGTCAGCTTCAAGCGCTGGTCCTTCGCCACGGGAAGCCGCTGATTGAGACGAAAAATAGCTTGATTCCAGCAGGTATTAGTCGTTGGATCGGTGCTGATGGTATTATTTTCATCCAGCTGCAGATCGAACCACACAACAAATCCATCCAACAGAAGCCCATCGTCCAGGCAGGTTAGCTCCACTTCTCCGACCTCCGTACCGTCCTGGTAGCGTACAAGACTGTCCAGATCGTTAAAGTTTACATCCATCGCCAGGACGGTGTCGGTAACGAACTCAAAATCATCATTCGCCTGAATCCGCCCGATGTCCTCCGCATCGTAACACTTCGTGCCCTCCTTGGACAGCAAGCAGTTGCTGGGTAGTGAAAAGTCTTCACTGAACGCTTCATTGATTAAAATATTGCTGGCCGTTAGAGCGCGCGACTGATAGCCGGACACGTGCAGTGTGACCTTCGCCGGGATAATCTTGCCCTCTGGTAAAAGCAAATGCTTTTTGGCGTGAATCAGCGTCTCAAGAATACCTTCGCCAAATGCACCCGAGTCGAGCGTTTCCGTCACGATCAACGAGAATCGCTCTCCAATCTTGAGATCCTGCGAGTAGCTCTGAAACAGACAAATGCGATCACTGAGTCCATTCGCTCCGAACACATCGCGAGCAATTTGAACCATAATTTCCGACCCGTCGCATGCAGCCGCCTTACGTATACCCTCGCAGCGTAGGGCATACATCGATAGGAGACCAGTCCCAGTGCCAATGTCCAGCACCTCGTTAAACCCGGCAGCGATCTGGTTTTCGATTGCGGCCCTAAAAGCAGCGTTACGTACGACATCGTTAAGCATGCGAAAGTGCCATCGCTCTACAAGCTCGCATTTCGTGTTTTGCAGATTCTGGTAAGCTTTCAAGTAGCGGGAGTCCTGCAGCAGCACACGCTCGAAGCAGATAGAGGCCTCCAACGAACGGCCATACCTGAAGGATAATATGAATAATGAATAAAAATATATATTACTTCCAAATACTAATTTAAAGAATGTTTGTACATTAAGTGATTTATATTTGCAACACCACAAGTGTTTATTAAGCATATAAAGATCTCTTTTCCAACCACGAACATGTGATTCAACTAACATAAACAGGGAAGCTTATTTGATTTGGTAAGTTCTTATTTATTACATAATTACATTACTAAACGATTCGTTGAATGAAGCACAGTTCAAATTAAATCTTTCAATTGATTTTTTCCACAAGCTGATTACATCGGCCACAGCTGGCTCATCTAGCAACTTTTCGGGGACACTAAATGAAATAATTGGATCAAATGTTTCACCTTTTTGTGGTTTAATAGACGCTTGAAATACGACCAAAGGCACGTTCGAGAGACAATTCTCCTGGGTGTGTTGCGTGTCGTACCAGTAAACCACCGGATAACCAACAAATATACCATAAACCGTAGGTCGACACACCTCAGCCGCCAGTGGCCATTGCATGACTGGTGTACATATTTGTCGGTCATTTTTGACGACAGCCTGACCACTGTTTAACTTCATGTTGGTGCGTAACGACGCCATCAGCCCATCGTAAAAGTCCACTACAGACTGATCGGCCAGGCGAGCAAAGCAAAGGCCGTGGGAAACATCCAAAAATACAGGTCGAAATTGTTCGTCCACGAATCGATTAATATCGCACACACCAAAGTCTCCATCTGGGTCGTTTCCAAGTCGTAGAACCACCAGAGAGTTGGGTATCTGATTGACCTCCTTCAGAGAGTCGAGTAAGCGCTTTACATCGTTAACCGATAGATTGCCTACGTCCCATAAGAAACCAGACTTAAACCCATTAACGATTCCATACAATTGTTGTGCGATTTCTGTGATCTTGCGCTTCGGCCTTACGCTTGCCTTCAGACATACATACAAATGATGCTGTAAATGCTCCATAGGACGCGAAAGATATTTTACTAAATTCTACGACCCCAACTACTAGCCTCTCGCTATCGCGAATAGGTTTTCAGTGTGCTTACGCGTACCTTTGCAAGCGAACGCCCGTCTCATTTAGCAGCTCCGGATGCTCGGGAAAGTACTCGAGGCCCTGCTCGATGATCTCAAACACTTGTTCGATTTTGCCTTCCTGCTCAAGCTGATCCGCGTACTTGGTCACGACGAACAGAAACAATTCCCGCAACGGATCCTCTTCTGCAGCATCCGGTGGGAGGGGTGACCGCTGGTCCAGCACCTTCGTTGCACTGACGAAAGCCTTTTTGAACTTAGCCTGAGCTATGAAATCGTACACAACCTTCAGTTCACCGATTTCTTCATCACTGCTCATGTTCCGTGTCTTTAGTGTGCCGCAGGCTTCTACTCAACTAGGTGAACGACCAGAATACAGTGTCCCCGGGATTGCACACCGTTGTAAAGTGTGAACGCTGTGATTGATTTTTCTCTGTGATGGAGTTCTTTTTTTCTCTTTATACAACGACGCAGTGATTTTTCCACAACCTTAGCAGCTATCTGCACTAGTGCTGCTCCTGCTCCTAGACTGTTGTAGCTGCGACTGCTCCTTCGGGTTCGGTAGCTTGTACTGCTCCCGGCGCCATTTCATTGCTCTTCCATCTCGGTCATTTTCCAGATACTTCTCCGATCTCTCTGAGAGGTCTTTTGTAAACAGAAATCTGTGCGCCGGCGTCGCCGCTCCAGAGGCCAACTGTCAATTCCACCATTCAAGGTCAAGTTGGCATGTATTTTTTATACTTCACAGGATAATGGCACCTTTTGGAGCGGTTGCTGTGTTGAATAGCAAACTGAAAACATGGAAACCTTTGAAGTCCGAATTGAGAATTCTATGCATGCTACAAGTCCTTACGTACCTTGCTCGTTTTCAGAGCCTGACAATATGCCTGTAGTAGCCAAAGCGAACGTCCCTATTTATCGACAAACTGTAATATATCCTGAAGCACCAATACGATCCTCACTACGGGAACCACGGCTATGAATGAAATGTGTGCATGTTTCGTATAGTTCACGGATTCCAAAGTCACTTCAACCGGCAATTTTCACAACAAATCATTCAAGAGCCAGTCCACAGATGACTTTCAACGCAGCGAAGATGCTAAATGGTAAACAAATCACCAACACATCTCAAGTCCCGTGTAACAACGCAGTGTAGCTGGTTTGTGTGAGTGCGAATGTTTTCATAACAGCAAATTTTTTTAGTCATCATCGTGTGTTGAAAATCGTCAAACGGTCTCCTGATAAGAAGAGTCGCTGCGAAAAGTCGTGCAAATTCGTATAAAGAAGCTTGCGGTCGCATGTAATTCAAGTGTGTTTTTTAATACGATATACCTTCAGGTTGCCGCCAGCGTTGAGAAAAATGAATTCCTGCACCTGAAAATCCATCCACGAGCAGTTTGCTGGCATTGAAGCCGACACGACATTACCGAACAGTTCCTGAAGCGGAACCAGCTGATAACGGGAATCATGCGTTTCACAACGGTAGCTTTCTCGTTAATCGTTTTTATTGTAATATTTTCGATCTTCGTCGCCAATCTGGCCAGCCTGATCGGTATCGATAAGCAGCTGAGCAACCGGCTCGATGCCGCCGTAAGCGATGGCCAAACCCGGGAGCACGAACGATTGCGGTTGGATGATAGTCCGAATCATTTGATGTGGTTTTTGCAGGTTAGTTTTGGTTGAAAGATGGGCTGACGGAAGTACCAGGATACAAAGTGTAACTTTGTCTGTGCATGTTTTATTTTAGATATCGGACATCCACATAAGTATGTACCTTGATCCTGCTCGCGTACCGCAGTTGATCGAATTCTGCAATCGAACGGTGGACATCATTGCGCCTTCGGTAGTGTTGGCCTCCGGGGATCTTACGGACGCCAAAACATCCAACTTACTTGGTTCCAAGCAGCACGAACAGGAATGGCGCTGGTACCACGAAGTACTGCGTGATACGAACGTGCAGAACAAAACGGTTTGGTTGGACATCCGTGGCAATCATGACAATTTCAACGTACCCGCGCTGCAGACCCGCCAGGATTTGTTCACCAACTTTTCGGTACAGGGGCGGCATCATACCCGCTCCTACATGCATCAAATAGTGAAAGGTGGTGAACGGTACACGTTTATCGCCGTGGACGCTTGCCTGGATCCAGGGCCAAAGCGCCCGTTCAACTTTGTCGGCATGCTCTCGATAAATGAAACGCAACATCTTATCAATCTGGCAGAACGGTCACGCCAGCTGGACACGAACTATACGATCTGGTTCGGGCACTACCCCTCGTCATGTATTCTAACGCCCGGTTTGGGCACTGGCGGTATCCGTAACTTGATTGGGCGCTACCAGGAGGCATACGCCTACCTTTCCGGACATTTTCACACCCTCGGCGGTGCTGTACCACGAATGTACACCCTGCAAGATGAAGGATTCCTCGAGCTGGAGCTTGGCGATTGGATGCGCAATCGACGGTATAGGTTGGGAGCGTTCGATCACGGTTACTTTTCGTTCGTCGACGTCCACCACAACCAGTGGCCGGTGGTGCTGGTGACCAATCCGAAGGACGCTCTGTTCAATATCCCCGGCAAGGAAAACTTCGAGTCGGTGCTACATTCGTCCCATATTCGACTGCTGGTGTTTTCGCCCGCGAAGATAACCGAATGTCAGGTCAAAATAGATGCCGGCAGCTGGAAGGACTGCAAACGAACTAGCAGGGAGCTTTTCGTGGTACCGTGGGATCCAAATCAGTACAAACGAGGGTTGCACAAGCTGTTCGTCTACGTACTGGATGATGATGGAAGAAGCCGGGTGATTGAGCAGCAATTTACACTGGATGGAACACGGCTGCGGTTCGATTTTCTTGCTAAATTGGTTCTAATGTACGACACCAACAAAGTATTTCAGACTTTCTTCAGCGTGGCACTCATCATCTATCTTGTTCCATTGTGTGTCTTTCGAATATGGCACACATTAGTTCGGAGTGAGTCATAGGGCGTCATTAAGTATGTTACACGGCATTTTAATATTTTTGTTTTGACCTTACTTACAGGAGGAACTGTCGCCCGACCGAGGTTACGCACATTCTGCTGCGGTAGTTGGATACGGAAAATGTGGATCCTCTCGACGGTAGATCGTCTCATGTTTCCCATAGTCGGCTACTGTCTCTATCTTACCTGTGGGCCATGGTCCATTGGTGAGGTTATCGATGGGCACATGGGTGTAGTGTTCGTTTGGGGGATATTCGTGAACAACGCGTTCCTACCCGGCACCCTAACATATCTGTACGGATTTTTCCAGCTGATGCTGTGTCAGCTTCCCCTAACCATCATATTTGCCAACAACGTTGTTTTACGGTAGGTTGTTTTTACTTTAGCGGTAAGATGTGATTGTACCTTTTTATTTTTCTTTAGCTTCTATCGGCGCGGAGCGGAAAAAAACTACGGATGGATGATAAGCTTGTGGAAAAATTCGGCATTCATTCTAATAATGACGGTCGAAGTGTTGTTGGCAGGAATTTTTTGGAATTCATACGGACTGCTGGCCTTCATTATCACCCCGCTGCGGGCCTGGTCGATCGTGCTCAATGTGGTCCTGTGGTACCAATCGCGCTACATTCCGGATAAGTGCCTCCGTTCTGCAGCTACGGTGTGGTCTTCTTCCGAGCCAAAACTTTCTTCACTGTCTCAGTAAAAACGATGCTTGGAGGCAGAAAGCTGCTCGAAACATAACCGTACAGATTTGTACGCACCGGATAAGTTTTGGTCATCAGTGTATTCGTAATATAGATTTGCCTTTATATGTTCAATGAGGGAGTAATATGCCCTGGAACACGTGCTAGTTTTGTTACACTATACGTACACGTATTTATATTATACACACACCATTCTAGCAGAATGCTACCCTGGTAAATGTTTTGATATTCTCCGCTCTAGTCATCGTTACCCAGATGGTACAATCATTTGTAGTAAATTCTTTGTTATACGACTCATTCAATAACGGAATTGAGAGAAGCTGTCTGTACAATCGTTATGCATAAATGATCGTTCTTAATGCTTTCAAGAACAGAGGCGCAATATTTCAAAATTGCAGAGAATAATCCCATTGAAAAAGTTATTCGACCAAATGCAGAAGTACACTGTGCAAACAAAACGTATTTACCACCGCTGTTGCACCAAAATATTTAAAAAAACCAAAACTAAGGGATTAGAGACTAAAACTAATTAAATAGTAACAAGTAACTAAAAATTATGAGCAAACAGATGTAGCAGAAAATAACCAAAACAAATCAAAACCGAAACATTCTAGATAAAAATGTTTGATATGATGTGTATAAAAGTATTACTTTGTGACTGGTGTGTTTTGTTGACTACTAACTTTACCGTTTCTAAGAGATATTTATTGTATACTCTATACATTGGAATAAATGAATACAATATTCAATATCTAAACGTGTTGGTGTTTTTTTTAACAATTTATTTCCCACGCAAAAATTTTGCCTTCTGAAGCCGATACCATTATAGAAGGTGGACCATAATGCTTATGCAGTCCTCACAAAGAAGGAAAATGGAATGTTATGATCAGGTTTTTACGCCAACCACTAAAACGCCTCATGTTATAAATTAGTAGAAGCTTTAATTGGTGTAAATTATATTTTCATGTCTTATGTACTAAGAAATTACACCACCAACTAGGTTCTTTGCGATTTTAGTAAATTTTACGGTTGTTGTAAATATACTATTCCCAATTTAAAAATCAGGGCTCAAATGGTTACTCACCACTTGAATTTCGTAGTTCGTAAATTTGAGTATAAACATCATGATATGATATTTAGTGTGAGCATCCAACAGTTTAGTTGTACCGAGTCATTCCATCTTTACTCTTGCCCTACGGTAAAGGTACGATAAACTTTTAAACCAACCTGTCGATTCGTTAATCTTATGCTACACAACGTACGCACACACTCACAATATACAATAGTGTACAACATATGAGCAGAATTATTTCATGGTTGTAAAGATGAGGATCATTGCAGTATTACTGATTCTTAAAGGTGCTCATAATCTGATAATGTTTTTTTATTTTAACTAAACTATCAAGACATTTCCTTGATCTTTGTGTCTGAATTTGCTCCTTGAAGAAAAATAATTAATGATAAATTCGATTTAACTACTTTAGGGCCTAAAGCTTTTTTATTTCCAGCTAGTAAGACTTCATCAGAAACATTTTGTAGATGCTTTTCGTAACAATTTAGTGCTTTTCCTTTGTGTAGGCTTGTGATTCCATTGCTCTTTGTTCTAAGCAGCTGTCTCCGCTCCAATTTATGATGATTATACGCATGGCCCTATGACGCAACACCCGGCCAACACGCGTTCACCAGGACTTGCCAGTACCACCGCTCACGTACGCCTCATCGCACAGTATTACCTCACGTGCTGCCGTGTGGTGCATTTATCAGACTCTTTCGCGCACCGTCACAGCCTCCGTGACCCGGTATTATCCAACATCCATCCACAAACGGCTAATTCCAGTAATGTGCTGATTGATGATGCCGTTTAAACTCGACGAAGATGTGCAAACCACTTGCGGTGCGGTGCATCGGTCGCATACTGCACTCAGTTAGAATTTAGCAGTTGGTTGTGGGATTAGTGTCGTGGCAGCCACGGGAAGATAGTGGATCCAAAAATGCGACAAAACGGTTTACTACTGCCACTGTTGGCCATTTTCTCCAGTGTGGCTACCGGTAAGGGAATGAATTTTGCAGTAGAAACCGGATTGTAATCGTTCCCGTATTTCCTAGAGCATCCGCAACCATTCCAGTGCGTATCGCAGATGGAAATCAATAGTACCGAGGCAGCATTAAAAAGTGCTCTCTTTTGTGGAACGAGCTACAACCCACGCTACCGACCGGTAAAATATCAACAGGATCGGCTAGCCATGTACATTGGTGCCGAAGTAATAAACGTGGAACGGGTATGTGGTAACTTTTTTTTGGAGGATCATTAACGGACTCCAACGGACTGAGATGATATTTGTCTCTTTGTTCCGTGCAGGTGAAGCAAGATGATTCTAAAGTGGAAATTACTCTGGAGCTGTTAATGGTACGTACCTTAGGGTAGGTTTAATATCTACCAAATCGAATCTCTGCTTAATGTCTGATAACACACGTTGTAACAGCAATGGTACGATGCATTCCTACACTGGAACAAACGCACGAGCAATAACATCGAGACCATCAACGTTTCCGAGCACGATCTCTGGACGCCGACGTTTGGTGCAAAATCGTTTCATAAGTATGAATAGTGTAGATGCAGCAGGATGTCCTATGGATGTGTAGGATGAAGTGTCCTATACTAACGGTTTCACGGTATTCCTTGCAGATCTCCGCGAGTTCAGAGCACTAAGCAATGTACGCGCGTTAAGTGCCATCTCAGCTACGACGGTGAAGTGATCTATACCGTATTGTGTACCTTCACAGTGGACTGTTACTCTGAAGCACGGTACTGGGCGTTTGAGACAAAGATATGCACACTACGCATATTTTCCGTCGAGTACGACACGAACCAGCTGTCGTTGTTCCACTTCCAAAGGCGTCTGTCCTACCCGAGTTACCCGTTGCTGCCTTACAAGATTACCTCCTTCCAGATGGCGACCGTCAACAGTACCATGAGTCCCGAGTTTCGCATGGATATCGTAATCGAGCGTTTGATCGGGTCGCATTTGATCGTGTTTCTTGCGCTGATCGTGAGTAAGTAGATTGGCCATCATCCAGCACATGACTAAAGTGTATGAACTGAAGTTGATGCACCTTGTTTTTTAAGTTTTCAGTTTACTGAATCTTATCTGTCTCTGGCTGCGGATGGACTCAAACGCTCGATCGGTGACGATCGCTGTGGGAACCGTGATGGAAAGTCTTTATCTAATCATCCTATATTGGTACGGTGCTGTGAAGATGAAACCCGTGTTGACGTTAGCACATCTGCTACTTGGAACATCTCTACTAGGAGCAGTCGCATTCGGATGGACTTATTATGCAAGGGGACAATTACGTAAGAGAATTGCTACTTCCTGTCCACCCGCTGTAGCACACTTCGTTGTTCTGCTGCGAAAAAGTCGGCCACTGGGGGCATTCCTATCGATCGATTATCTGAATCAAAGCGCCAAGCAAGACAAATTGACGAAAGACTGGGAAGATGCACCAGTGGATACGGTAGAAACACAACAACACGACGGCGATGTGCGGACTGATGATCTTCACTCGTCTGCCGATGGCGAAGGCGGTGCATTGGAATGGCAGGAAGTAGTTCAACCGCTCGATCGCGTCCTGTTTTGTGCCATGCTTACGGCCTATCTGTTAATGTTCGGGGTCTATGCACTTTAGAATGGGTGCAAGATGTCAAAATTAGGCTAGTTATTAGGCTATATTATAGGCTAGTCTAACGATCGTGGAACAAACCGCTGCAATAGACACTAAAGAGAGCAACAATCAGATCTGATGTAAAAGATATTTGTCTTTTATTTGTTGCTGCATCAAATATTCCGCAGAAAGAAAAAGATTATTTAATGAATTTTCACCAAAATGACCTAAATAAAATTGACAAAGTGGTTTTGAGCTATTTTGTTTATCTGGTACAAAAACTGATGGGTTTTTGTTTTCATTTATCTACAGCTTTGGTTCAAATTGTTCAAGAATTCTAAAAGTTCCAAAGTAATCTTTAAAAAATATCTAAACAAAAAAAACCACCCATATGTTCAAAAATATATAGATATTTTTGATAATGTTGATTTTTTAAATGATTTAGATGATATTATAATGACCCTTGCTAATTTATCTTCTTCTTCTTGGCGTAACGACCTCTTGGTCATGCCTGCCCGTGAAGGGCTGAGACTTGTTTCCCTATTGTACGTAGATAGTCAGTCCTCTCGTACAGGGGAGGGTTCGGTCTCGGTTGGGATTCGAACCCACGCCGTCGAGATGGTGAGCCCCGGCGCTCACTTATAGAAACCGTATTAAATAGTTTCCAACATAAAAATCCATCAATTTTCATACAAAATGCAAATTGGCATACCCGGGAATACTGGTCACGTTTTATTTTTAATTTCAGAGACTTTGACCTCCTCGATCATTCGTCTCTTTATCCTGGTCATATACATCCGTAGATTTATACATTGGGGTGAAGGTTAAAAATCTTGGAATTTTAAAATAACAACTACGTTTCGGATGGAGCTTCGTCAGGCCAAGACCGCTCAGCGGATGTAGCGTCACTTAAGTAAGCAGTAAATTGTTATAGTAATTGTGTTTTACAGTATAAAAATACTACAAATATCGAAAACAAACATAAGCGTAATAAAAGACACTTCATAACACAAGTTTTCTCCATTTTTACCTTCAGGATTCTAGGTTTAATGATTCTTCCCAACAAAAAATTCAACCAATATCAAAACCATTGCAAATGAATGGAAGCTGGACACAGGACAACTTTATCCATTCCCGTTGACAATATCCATGGCTGATTTTTGTTTCCTCTGATTTTTTCGCACCCAACTGGGCTTGTTGTTGTATCTTTCATTTTGCCTTTTGTGAGGAATAACGAACGAACGATCAAATGTATGTTTAAATTATGCTACACTAGGAGGGAATAAGATTTTTGTTGCTGGTAGTTTACTACCCATCAATTGTCGCTACACTCACTACAGAGTTAGTAATAGGAAACTACTGCTAATTTTTGTCACTGCCAGATACCTTACACCAACATTAACGGGAGGGGAGGGATTCACACTACACACCAAACGTTAGGGTGCTTTAGTTTCGACTCAACTAAGGAACGCGTAACAAAATTGCTACATTATCCTTTGCATTCTGTAGCTCACGTTTTTTTTTTTACTTACTGTCTACTCTATTTTCTCTATTGCAGTGAAAATATATAACGAATGTGCCTTGCTAAACTATTCTCCTGTTTGCTAATGCTAGCTCTATGCCAAAAACACAATTAAGTATGAGTTGCAATCCGGAAGTTTTGGTTTTTAATGCAAGAATAAGGTAGTACTATTGCTTGGTTAACATAAGATTAATGTAATCACTACCCTTCTCTATTTGATATCGGTCGCAGTAAACTTTACGTCTAATTGTTTTTCATTGGGTAAACGATATCATTGCGATAAGAAGCGATAATAAGCTTTTGGTTTATACAACTTAACAAAACACGTGACGATTCACCTTGTTGCATAAGAAGTTGGAAAATATTTCTTGACAATTAATAGAACAAATCGTTAAACCATTTTTCAATTATTGTTTAATGTCGTTAAATTCATAGAAACATAAAACAAACAAAAACGCATTGCACAAATATACGCCCATACGGGAAGAACAATGGCCATGATGGTGCCTATGTCGTGCATCTTGTTTGCTCCAATTGTTACTCCGGTTGAGATCCGTGTACCGAAAAAGTACAAAAATGCTTTCGTCGGAAACAATTCACATGATCGTATAATTAATTTCTACACTCTTTAGAGCCATCTCTTAAATCTTATCATTTCAAAAAGGGACGGTGATTAATTATTATAAGTATTATACTTCATGTAGTTACTTTTTGTTTATCGTGATTTATGGATATTTTGCTTATGTTATGTGTTTTCGGTCGTTTCACATCGCTGCGGGTTTCGTTCTAGTAAAAAGATTCAGTTTCTCGCCTTTTATTATCCCGTTTCGCGTGGGAGATTTTAGTTCACATCTCTTTTCCCACAATCAACTAACTTTCCGATCTCGAATCTTTTGGAATATTCCCAATTTTTTCCTATCCATACAGATATAAGTACAATATCTATTAGAATTGTATTCCTGTTCTTAAAGTGGGTACCACTTTACCATTGTTTTGATAATAAATATATGGCTCGGTAGACTTTCATATTCTTGTTTCTTAAATTTCGCATAATTTCACCTGCATTCCAGAGATTCACAATCCAATTTCTCTTCTCCGCTACGTTCTCCTCGTGATTCTTTCTTCGGTCCGTCCCCCCGTTTATCTCATTGGTTCCAATTTGGCATCCCTCAATCAGTTTCATCTAGATAGATCACCAAAACAAGGACTACGCTAAATTCCCATTGTAGAGTATTCATTTTTGTCATAATAATAATCTTTATTTCTCGTAATAACGCTTATATCTTCTTCCTCGCAAAAATATTGGCAAACGGATTGAATAACGGATATAACACTCTAATAGTTAATTTTGGACGATTAGACGATTTGTTCAAGACGAAGTCCATCCAGTTGCGGGTTAACACTGTCGCTTTCCGCGACATTATTACCTGACAACCTAATGCACGTGTTTTCTCATTTTGGGGTCTCTTGTTTTATTTTTTCTTGGAAAGATCTTGATCGATTTGAATCCCTTTGCGATGTTATATCCCATATTTACGATTTCTGATAGTATTTTATTTGCTATATCGGTCGAATATGTATCATATTTATAAACGATAGCAAATACCAACTTACAAAACCTAGAATGGACTTTATTGGACAGATAGTTTATTACTTGCCGTGTCGTTGATGTCATATTTGTGTGGCTTATCGGGTGGTATCATATCGAATGCAATTGCTATCGGTTCCTACATCGTCTGATGACTTGATTTATGACTTTCTTTTTTAACAACCAAAGGAAGACCTACGGGACGCGCTAAGACGGACAGCCTTCAGGGGAAAAAATAAATAAAGAGAATATACCTCTGTGTGCTATACCTTTGAATTTGAAATTGAAAACTATCATGGAGCGCTATCGGTTAGATGCGGGTTAGCTTTGTATGCTATGGTGTCGCTTGACCATGTTTCCCCTTATGTTCAATAATGATTGATGAACGTGGCAGAACGTCGTTGTTCATAACCTCCCACGGAAGACACTAAACACAAACCGCAACTAGCCGTTCTGGCGGAGATCATCTCTGGATGATCGGCTTTGTGCTTTTGCAAACTACGCTGAACGGAAACAAAATACGGTTAGTGTGCCTTGGCACATATTTGTTTCCTTTGCTACCACCCCAACCCCAAACCGATACGACAACACTCTCGGGCGGTCGTACATCTGCTCACCCATCAGCGTCGTATGCAAACGGGAGGGGGCTCTGGAGGGAAAAAGGTTGGTCCAGAATTTTAACTTTTGCATTGCAATCACCGTAGAGAACTAAAGGATCCCTGCTTGTTAGTAACGTCACATGATCGTTTCCATCAGTCCATGCGTGCTGAATTGGCACGCGCATATAATCTGACGGAATGCAGGGTGCATTCATAAATAAACTCTATCTAGTCATATAGAAATAATAAATCCTCGTGTCTACCCTGTCGTTTGTTAGTGTAACTATTGATTTTTTTTAGACCACAACCCACCGACAGAACGGTATGAAATTCACATGTTTTTTTTATTATTAAATAATTCCATTATTCTACTCACGAACAAAACGTGCCTAAAATTTGCGTCGTCTCCTGATCAGTCGATCCCTTGCTGCCATCATCGTAGCTGCCACACTCGGTGCGAATAAATATTATATCTTTCAATTCAGCCATTTCGTCCTATTGCATACATAAAGAATACACTCTTTACAGAACGGCTTCGAACGCCGCGTCTACCCCCACCGATCATTACGTTTTATAACGAGTTGTATACTGCAACTAACTCTATGCTCGTTCGTTTCTCTTATGGATGGAAATATTTTTCTAGTGATTTTTTGTTTGTTTCTTCAATTTTGTGTGACGCAACGGTTTAATTTAGATTTTTTCTCATGCTGTTTTTAAAAACTTGCAAAACACACATCCATGCACAGTGGATGCGTTCTTTTGCGAGATATTGCAGCGGATTGAAGACTAATCGACCCAATACGGCACACCACAATGTTATGCCAAAATGGGCACAGGTAATGTGGCGCTACGAAATAACACAACCAATACATAACCAGGAGATCTCGATGAAACGTGCACTTATTCTCTTTACCATGGATCATTTTTGGTTGTGATTTTCCCTCCCCTTCTACATGCCGTTCTCTTTTCCGCTTACAGTTTTAGGAGCGTATAGAGGAATGCCAGTATTTTACGCTGCACGCTCACCTTATGTTAGAAGAATGCCTGGTTCGAGTTGTTACTATTGCTGTTGCTGTTGTTCGGGTTCTGGAGACTGTTTCTGGCCGGTTGTCCGCGTGAGAATGCAGATTTGCCTCCACCACCACCGCCTCCGCCGCGCTGCGAAACCGCCGGCCGGCGAACGTGACGCAACTCACTGGGAGAAAATAAAAACAATTGCAAGTTGGATTCATGCGACGAGGAAAAAGCAAAACTATTTTCTTACCGATCCATTTCCAGTTCCTCCAACTTCTGCGTAAGGCTGAGTTTCTGTTGCACGGCCAACCGCAGCAGCTGGTTCAGCGTTTTCTTCTCTTCTTCGGCAGCCGACAGCTGGTGAGTCAATTCGTCCACCTGAGTGACATATTCCTCACAGCGTGCGGCAAACATTGCCCGAAGACCTGGTAAGTAAAGAAGAGACACAATCGAAATCAAAACCGATGTTTCTCGAAACGTGTCACCTTGCAAGTTCTGGAGAACTTACTGGAGAAGGTGGCCGCATCTTCCTTCAGAATGCGTAGCTCGTTGCGCAGCTTCGACATCGTATCGCTGACGACTAGCTTCTCGTTTTCGTACTTCGACTTCAGGTTGGTCAGCGCAACCTCGGCAGTGTTCTTGTTGGACTTGAGCACCGTGCGCAGGGTGGCAATCTGTTCCCGCTTGGTCGATAGCAGGCTGCGAAGCTTAATGATCTGCTCATGCAAATCGGCGATCTCTTCCTTCGCCTCCTTGCCCTCGCCCGACGACGAACCGGACGAATCCGTGACCACTTTATCCTTGTTCAGCTCGATCGTATGCTCAACGGCGGTCTTGAGGTACCGAATCTGATCGCTCACAGTATCCACGTACTTGCGGATCTCTACTGCATCGCTCAGTGCCTGCAGGTCTTCGAAGACATGCGGTTTGGAGGTGAGAATGTCCGATTTCAGTTGGGACTGAATCGCCGTCAGTGAGTCGTTCTCGAAGCTACAAAAAACACATAATTAGCGTGCAAATTAAATATAATTGTAATATATCTACCGCACCTCAAATCATCGTTCTTATGATCCAGCAGGACGCGGTTAGGTGTTTCGCCGTTGACTGTGCACACTAGATGATACAGCTGCGCCAGATCGTCACTTAATGCAACAAGGTTACTGCGAGTGGTGTTCAAGCTCTGGCCAGCAGTTTGTGAGAGCGCCGTCAGCACCTGAATGTCACTGTGTAGATCGAGTGATTTCTGTTCCACCGACAACAACTGAAACGAAAAAAGGAAGCACTTGTTTGGAGATTCCTTTTTACAGCACACCAAATTATGCATACGCTACCTTGTTCTTCAAGTTTGTAATCTCGTTACGTAGCACTGCCATGGCATCCGAGCAGTTAAGTCCCTTTTGCAATTCCGCCAAATCAGATTTGAGTGTGTCAATCTCCTTGGAGCTCAGTGTGAACCAATTCGAGTACTGCATGATTGCTTCGTTTAGTTTCTCATTAACATCCTTGTCCTTGGTAGGAGTGACGGCTGCGAGATGAATTATGAAAATGTTTAATAGGATTTATTTTACATCCACAAATAGAAATAATATAATTAGAATGTAATATTGTTATCACTCTAGTCACTAGTGTTGTGAAAATTCGTTCTGTTTGAGCAGCGGGGCGAACATATTAATCAAGGAACCGAAGTTTTGACGCGATATATATGTAAATTAACAGTTCGACGATTCGATCTGATGAATTCAATCGAAGTCCGTGCTAAGGCTATCTGACTTGTTTTGGCAAAATGAGCTACCTCATTCACCACCCATTGTGCGGTACTTCCTGTATTTAAAGAATTCATCTTTTGGCTTTCTGTCTAGATTAGGAATTTTGGTTTTCATGCCCTATAAATGCATGTAAAAACGCAAACAACCGATCTAGTAGTTCATCCGATCGCGCTATAATCGATTATGAATTGAAATAATGTGATTATTTAGCGTAGTTTTGTATATTCAATAAACAACAGTAAAATAATAACCGTAGCATCGTAAAAATGCTTTATCTTTTAACCAATTTTGCTTGCGAGCCAGAGGTCCCTAAGCTCACGGGCTGATATTTTGACCGACTTAAACGCAGTAGTTCACAGTTGGTAGCGGTTGTTGCATCAATGGGTCAATTATAACATGATCGCTGCATTGCTAAGTGCAGGCTCATAAGGCTAAGGTAATAAAATTGTCAGCCTATAATCCGAATCCTGAATTTGTCTTGTTTTTAGACTTGGTCTTTAATTTGTAAAAATTCCTACGTCCGTTAGAAAACAAATCATATTTATATCATAAACTTTACTATTGAATGGAAAATAATTCTTTGAAAAACAACACAAAAAGTATGTAATTAGTGTGATGCTTACCGGTGATGTTTTCTTCGATCTGAATCTGCTTTTTCAGCGTGTGAAGTGCATCAACGTGCGCCGCAAGTAGCATCAGCTTGGCCATAAAGTTTTGCAAATCGTTCTGACTCTTGTCAAGGTTTTGTTGGGCGTCGCGCAGGTTAGCGGTCAGGCAGAGTTTTTCGTTTTCCATCGTTTCGAGTTGTTTCTCGAGTTTCTTCAGTTCGTTGAGGTGAATTTCCGAGAACAGGTCAACCTTTGTGCCGTCGGGCGACTTCAAGTCCGCTGTTTCTGCTTCCAGGGTGGCTTCTAATCGTTTCAGTGTTGAATCTCTGTACGAACAAAACGACATGTAAAAAGAAGTTAACGTATATCTGGATATGCTTGCTCCTAAGCACTAACCTCAACGCGGGTATTTCTTCTTCACAATCGCTGCTGTTCAGGGCACTTTCCTCCATGCCGCGTATACTATATGCCAGATTACTGATATTGTACATTGATTCACGGTTGATATGTGTATCAAGCTCTTTCTTCAAAGCGTATTTATTTTCACGTTCAACCTAGGGAAAGGAAGTACATGAATGTGTGTTAGTCATACATTTTGATAACAATAAAACCGAGCTTTTATCCTTTGCCGTAACGCTTACTTGCAATGCAGTCAAGGCATCTTCCATCTGTTTTTCGGCAATTTTCTTTAGACTAGCCAGCTCTTCCACCTGCGAGTTCAATAGCTCGATTTCCTCCGTAAGTCTACGGATTTCGTGCTTTGCACCTTCAAATTCGACCTGTGAGCTTCGCAAACTGGACACCTGCTTCTGGAGGGAAATATTCTCTTCCTCGAGCTCCGAGTAGTCGGCCAGCATACGGGCCTCACGATATTTCATATCCTTCAGCTCAGCTTTCAGGCGCGCCCGCTCTGCTTCCGTGCCGGATTTGTCGCGGCCAATTTCGGCATTTTCCTGCAGCATACGATCCCGCTCGCTTGTCACCCGATCGAGCTCGTGGCGTAGCTGTTTGGTTTCATTCTCCAGCTCTACGATGTGCATGTTGAGCGACGTTTCCATCGCGGCCGATTCGTTGAGCAAAGCATCTTCCTGTTCGATGCCGGATTTGGTGGTGACTTGTTGAGTTTTTTGGAACTTTTGTAGCGCCTGTAATTATGAATAGCAAATGGATTTTATAGGTAAATTTTGTGATGATTATAAAAAATAGTTGTGTCAATCAAATGGTAGACGTGAATGTATGAAATGATCAGATTCAAGGATCTCCCCAAAAGGCAGAACTGTATCTATGCAACAAGTTCACCCTGCACTATAGGCAAAGCTTAAATGATTAATTTCAATGCAAATCATTTCTCCGGTTGTCACTCGTTCCACACCTTCCCGATCGATAACGAACAGAACGATGGACCATTACCGCTAATGATGTAAACATATTTCCCCGATTAAAATGCGGCGCGTCATCGTTTCCGTTTTGAAACTACTAGCCCAGCATGTGACCTTCACAACCATCGGTCGCGGTACCTCACCCTTTCAGCCGCTGCCATTGAGAGCCCAGACGAGGGCCGGCAGCATTTGCAATCGAATTTGGTGGCGGCACCGTGTAGTAAAACCCAGTAAAGCCCCGGAGAAAATGGAAAATGGGTGGAAAGAGGAGAAAAATGGAACTATTCAACCACAACACGTTATCATGTTGCCTACATGTTTTCGTTCCATCTCCTTGCTTCGTTTTCCCCGAGGCCCCTAGGCGTGGAAGGATAGGTTAGCCCACTACACTCTCTAGCAGGGAAAATTCGAGGATGTAGTGCACTACTGAAAGCAGAGGCGATGCCGATTGACGACTTCGACGACGACGACGACAACGATGATTGGCCACGATTTAAATGGAGAAAAACTGCCAAGCCAGCGGGATGGCGGTGAAAAGAAGGAATGATACAATTATTGGCACAACTATATCTGTTCACAGTTATGAAACTGACCATTAGAGGGGGAAATGTGAATTGAACCACAGAAGGCACTTATCGCCTAATTGGAAAGTATTCGAGTATGATCCTGCCTGCCATTAGGTGAATTGAGAGCAAAAGAATATTTCCCGAATGGATGCGAGATCATTTAGGTTTGTAAATGTAGAGAGTACATAATTTAAAAATAAAAACTAGTAATGATTTTCCTTCGTGTGCGAAAAGGTGGAAGATGTTAGGAAAAAAGTGCAATATATATAGTTTTCCAAATTCAATCGCCCCCCCAAATGAAACAGCGACGATCGCCTGCTGTAACAATAACAGAAAGCAAACGCAGCAAACCCAGCTGCCCCTCAAAACGACACGAAAGAAAATTTCACTCGTTTCCCCGCTTTGCTTTCGGGATGTGAAATGAAACGAGACGAAACGAGACCAAATTGTGCGATGAATCCGTGGATGGTTATAATTGTGGATAGCATTGCGTGGCAATAGCTTTTTTCTCGCCTCGTCTTTAGTGCACTTTGAACGTGTGGTATATATACACCTGTTTGCGTTTTCTAACACCCCCTTCTACTTGTCCCTCATTCACACCCCCTGATATTTGGGTGACATTTTTCCGTTTCGTGTCTCCAACTCACCTCTTGTGTAATGTCCAGCTCATGTTTTGTATTCTCGTACATCGATTCCAACTCTTCACATTTGACCTGCAGATTTTGCTTTTCCTCCAGCAACACCAGGCCATACTTTGCCGATTGGATATTTTCGCTGCTAGCCTGGTCCAGCTCGCGCGTCAGTCGTTCGATCTCGGACCGCAGACCTTCCAGTTCCTGCGATGAAGCCATTTTTGCGTTTCCTGAGCCCCCGGTCGTATGGGAAAAATGAAATTAGCGCAGACTGGTGGTTCTAGAGTGGAGCAAACACTGGGGAAAATTCCGAAAGTTACGCAAAGGAATGCACCTCCGCCGATGCTGCGGAATGCCTGAGCTTATGCGTCCGTATGATAAAAACAATTCGTTCTAACCACTACACTTTCCTAAAAAACACTTCTTCTGTCCCTATCATTTGCTGGGACGTGAGGTGCGCCGCTGCTGGGACATTTGCCGTTTCTCTGTCTTTTCACTTTACGCATCGAATACCGTGATCATCGGTCCATGTAGAAAAAAAAAACTGAGCAAGTTTGGAAGAAAAAGAAACACAGCACTCCAGAACAGTGTTCGGTTAAAACTGGACTACACGGGTTAATTGAAAACTGTCTTTTGCAATCCTGTCCACGGTAAGGATCGCCAGCATCTCTTGGTCTGGAAATCGGTGGCCACCGCTGCCCTGCGTACGGTGTGGACGAAATTCGAATATTTACTGCTTAGTGCCAGCGAGTTTTCTTATGAGCTCGTGACATCATTAAATTTCGACGGGCACCAACATGACAGCTGTCATTTACTAGGTGCTTAGCAAGATTACTAAAACCAAAATCATTCAAAAGACAGGTCGGGTTAAAGCTATTTTTTGCTCCGCCATTGTTGTGACAGTTGGTTGAAAAAGTGCATACAAAAATTTCTAGCATACTTGTGGGAGATCTCCGCCAAAATTTTCGCGAAATAGGTAATTGTTAATTCTAGATCATAGTATCGATGGTTTCACGGATAGAAACTGCTCTTCTGGGTGAAGTCATCGGATATGGATCCTTTTGTTCGCCGTGATTGCCGAAATTAAGTGTATTGGTTTGTCTTATACGCAGCCTTCCTCCAGAACATATTTCGAACGCCTCAATTCCTTGTTCTGTTGATGAAACATACCAAATTTGCAGTTTAACCAAGATTACTAGAACTAGATGTTGGGTCACACAGCTTTTCATGTCTCTTTACCTTGTTGGTACTGATGACCAAAAAGAACCAATTTTGAGGTTAGAATTGCCGGGTGTTGTAGATACACAGATAGGTGTTTGCCTTACCGAGGAGCCACACGTCAGCGAACGAACGCGTATACCGAATTTTTTGGCCCGAGCTTTTTGCGGCATCCGGTGTATACCATATTTATAACCGCGTGACTACATTAGGCGTACCATACTAAAAACTTGGTACGGTCGAGCTCCAGCGTACCATACCAAATGCAACCCAGCACTTCTGGGTTGGCTGACGATGGTGTGCTCGAAAGAGCTCGATGAAGTGCTCGACTTTTCATATTGGTAAGAACTTGTCGAGCAATTATCAGTTAATTTGTGAAGAGCATCTCCAAAAAGTTAATTGATAGAAAATAATAGTAAAAATAATAATATCTTATTGTTTTTATTTGCCTGTAATTACTATCTGTAACCGTAAACTGCTGGATTCAGTTTGAATACATAAGGTGAGCAGGACAAAGCATAGAGTTGGAGTGAGAGGTTTCGCGACTACACTTGCATCGCTCGATTCTGACAGAAATGTCGGTTTTTGACACTAGGAGCGTTTTTTGGTATGGTACGCCTAATGTAGTCACGCGGTAACAGTTGGTCGGTTTTTTTACCCGTACATGAAAGGGGAACCATGGTCAAAAAATTCGCTCGACTTTTTCTGTGCGCTAGCGAACGTTCGCTCGAATTCTGAGCGCAGCTTCAACGCCGAACGTGAACCGAAGGAAGGAAAGAGACAACTGTCATTAAAGCGAGAGGCAGTGCTGACACACGGAAAGCTCCAGCCGCTCGAAAAAACGTTCGTTCGGTGTAAAAAGCTTCACGTGTGGCACCTCGGTTAAAGTTCCAATAAAATAGTTTTTCTGATACAGGAATCATATGGTTGGTAGTAGTCGATCAGTATAAATGTGTTTTACATCCTGGTTTAGCTGTTTTTTGTCACAGAATTGTGTTCAAACGTTCATTACGAATGTTTGTTTTGGGTATCATAAATTCCAAGATGGCGGCATGTATACCTTTGGTAGGAACGTGCAGCAAGGTTCTCCGTGGGTACTTTCCTACCAAAGGTGTGCATGCCTACCAAAAAAACGCCTTTCAAGTGTATTTTTGGTAGGCTTTTTTGGCATTTGTGGCTTCGATTACCAAAATTTGTTTTCTTTTTAATGAAATCGAAGCAACTTGTTCGGGAGCGCGAGGTAATAATAACGCTTTCACGGCTGTCGACCCACTTGGATCGACCGACTTGGGGTGGTTAACCGGGGCCGGGTTAACTCGCACCAGACAGTAAGTACATGTGTAAGAACCCACAGCAGAGAGTTCTTACTGATGATGATTTTTCCGCGCTTTTCACACATTTCAGTGTCTCGACAAAGAGGATGAAGCGGCTTCAAGTGAACATCAACGCGTTCTACGTGTTTTCACTGGCCATGACAAAGTGGTGCTGCACATCGTAAATCGAAGGAGCCTGATCCATGGTCGCTGTTTGCCAGCACGAACCAGAGGAGGAGTCGGACCATTTCGGGATGTTTCGCCTGATCGCCTTCCGAACCGGACGATAATTTATTATTACTAGGTATAACGGCCCGGTTACACGGGCCCATGTTGATGAAAGAATTAGCATTAGACTCTAGTAAAATTGTGGTAAATTGAGTTTCTCAAAGCTTCAGCCCAGTTAGCAGATTGAACCTGTATCAAACTGTGAGATGCCAAATTCAAATTCCCAGTTATTTTGATATGATAATGGCTCACTGGCTGCCGTATGGCTTTCTCATGGCTGAATGGTAATGAAAAACTTATCGGACCAAACAGAAGAATTGTTGATTACTGAAGACTTTACCTCAGGAATGTGTTTTACATTGTCCGGATAGAATAATTTCCTGATTATCATAATGCCAAATTCAGCCAAAGAATTTCCTGATTTTCTCCTGTGATTTTCTGAATCCCGTTGATAATAAAATGGTCAAGCCATAGGGACTGAATGGCTGAAGCTGTGCAATTGTGCTCTTCTCACCATCTTAATTTAAAAACCGTTAAATTTAAAAATACAATGCAATAGGTATAGTCTTCGGTGAGTTACCATACAAAGTTGAGGTTTTGCACCATTTTAAGTGCATCACCTTGTTCAAGTAAGGACATCAGCCGGAAAATATCACACATATCAATCATTTCAAACACTACTTTTTTCGAGTGCTCGTTTTATGAATTTTGCTATCAAAGTATCCTTTCGTTTTCTCAAGCGAGCTGATTGCCATGGTGATCAAAGTACAGAGAAACGTAGACGATAGGCTCTGTAAGCAGACAGCCGTAGACTTTGAAAGTTAATGCTTAAGGTTCCGCAAAATTGGCTGTGGATTGTTTAGGAAATTTTCTAATTGTGTTTTTTAGAGGCGCGTGTGTGTTTTCGTGTGATAGACGGTTCAGAAATTTGTGTTTTGGGAACTGACCTGTAGTGCGTTTTTGTAAGAAATTTTTTGTGATTGAGTTTTTGTTTCGGTGATAGTGTTTTGTGTCGAAAACTGTGATATATGTGCTTGTCTTTAATTGTTTTTTATATTTTTTGTGTTTGAACCTTTCGAAGAATTGTTCGTGCATTTCCGGTATTAGAAAATACACAGCAAAAGTGATTTAATTAAGCTGAGCCAGCTTACCCGCGCCCTTTGAACACGGATTTGGTGCACATTTTTGTTTTAACCATGTTGAACAATTAATTATCAATCAAGTGTTTCCTTGATATATCTAATCAACCGAACACATAGTGCCCGGGAACGGAATTTTACAACATTTAGAACCATTTTGCAAAACCAGTTTTCCTTTTTTCCAATCGAGTTGGTTTCCCCAGGTCAACTGTGATTGCTATAGTGATCCTTCAGTTTTTCCCCAAGGAAGCTGATTGCTATGGTGATCAATGCAATGCAATGGGATGAGCGTTTTGAGAATTTCCATACAAAGATGAGGTGTTGCAACGATTTTAGTGCGTTACTTTATCCAAGTAGGAGCGTTATCCTTGGAGCGTGACGTTAAGGATTTTTTATAATAAGATTATCGATATATCAAAACAATAAAACAAACAAACATATTTTCCTGCATGAAAATAATTATTTTGGGAAAGAAAAGATATCCTGAACTCAGCTCATATAATCTAATACGAGTATAGTTAGAAATAGGTGTTAAAAACGCACAGTCACGTTGTCAAAACTGTTCTCTTTTGCGGTGTCACGCAAGTATTAAGAGATTACCCGGTTGACAGAAATTGACATTGTTGCTGGTACTATGTAGTTCCAGCAATAGTCCCAGCAATCTGCCATGGAAAAACTTGCTGGTACTACATGACAGCTGCAAAAATTTTGAATTTTTCCCGGTTGACAGAAATTGACATTGTTGCTGGTACTATGTAGTTCCAGCAAGAGTCCCAGCAATCTGCCATGGAAAAACTTGCTGGTACTACATGACAGCTGCAAAAAATTTGAATTTTTGTCAACCGGGTTGTCAACCGGGTACCCTTCTTTTTACCCTTCTTTTCAGAAGTCGTTTTACACATAGATTGCATAGGAAATCAGCTGCAACAGAAGGGGTAAAAGAATTCTCAAAAGAAGAGCGGGCAGTTCTGAAGAGAATTCTTTTACATCAAAATAACGCCAAAATTTCTCGTTGGGTACAGCACGGTTCTCCTCGGGGAGTGCATCAAATGCTTTAGTTCGGTCTGTCGTGGAGTACACATCTGTGGTATGGTGGCCGTTGGGCTCGCGTACACAGGCGCGCCTTTGAATCGTTCCACCTGGCTGAGATTACGCTCCTGGAGAGTCGAGGTTGACTACAATAGACGATGCGCTTCACTTGGGCTCGACTCGCTGAGGCAAAGTAACTGTAGCGCGCAGAGATTGTTCGTTGCGGGCTTACTTGACCACCGTATTAACGCGCCGAATTTTTTTTCTGAACTTTGCTTATACGTACCAGGGAAAACACTCCGTGCTAGAACGCTATTTGACGTCGAGGTACCGGACGTACCCGTTTTGGCTCCTCAGATCCGTTACCTTAAATGGGTCGCGAGTTGAATGCTGTTTGTAATCGTTTCGAACCAGACATGTCGTTATCCGCGGTTGTATTGTATTCGTGGGGTTTTAATAAAAATTATCTAGTTAACAAAAACGGAAATCTTTGATTTTGGACAAAGTTCAATTCAAACACTGAAAGAACACATCTCTTTTAAGTACACCTTGGGAAATGAATTGATGAACTTTGCGTGTCTGATGAACATCGCAGGTGCTACCTGTACGTCAAACGTCAAACATACCGAATGTAAACAAAGCAGCCGAAGCTGACATTACTGCTCAGCTGCTTGTGGAGCTCGTGTTTATGTTACCTTGGTTTCCACCGTATTTTCTCAATCGTTCGAGAATTGTAACTGTGTAAAGTTAAATTTTTCACATTTTCCACTTCGAGGATTGACGAAAAGTTACCTAGTGTCACACTTTAACACCATCGGCACCGTTTATCGCTGAGCACATTCATTGATCAGTGTAAGAGAAGAGGAAGGAGGGTGTTGCAAGGCAAAAGCAGCACTACCAAATTAGGATGTGCCTTATGTTCTGATTCGTTCTTTGTTCATGGCTCGTGTGTTTTTCTGTGCGGTCTGATTTCTGCTGGATGGCGGATGGATTGCAGATTCGCTAGTTTATCGAATGAAGATAAGATCTCCCGGTAATAAATGGAAAATCGAAAGTACTTCAATCAGGAAGGCAAGGAGGCGAAAAATTTCTACCACCTGTCGGATGATGGTGGCGAAACGCATCGTGAGTGGTTTAGTGGTCCGCGAGTGGGAGGGATGATGCGCGGGATGATGAGTTCACATTGTTTTTCAATTTTCTGTACACGTAGGAAGTCCTCCAAAGAGACCACCGATAAGACCCCGGTCGATACAATCGCATGCAGCACAGCAGCATAAATCGGCAAACAAATCGGGACCTCGTGTGCGAAGTGCCTCGACTGGCCGAGACAAAAAGTCTGAACTACAAGCGCGTTACTGGGCTCTTCTGTTTGGTAACTTGCAGCGTTCGGTAAGTTACGACCCACTCGTTTGTGCTACCCAGCTCAATCCAATTTGATAACGTGATGTGTGTTTTAGGTAAATGAAATCTACCAGACCGTAGAGTGCTATGAGAATCTTTCGTCCTGCAAGGAGGCTATACTGGTTCTGGAAAACTATATTCGAGATTTCAAAGCCCTGGCAGAGTGGTTCAAAGTTTCCTGGGATTATGAAGCTACTCCTCAACCGCAAAGGCCACATTCGCTGGCCTGGGAAGTGCGAAAAAGCAACCCGGCACCACGTAAGTAACTATAGGGGAAAGAATTCTTTGCTTGAGTTTTATATATTATTTAATTGTCATTTTTAAACAGGGGTCCGGAAACAAATATCCAGCCCAGGAATGTCTGGTAAATCTAGTCCAAACTTTTCCGGCAAAAATAGCCCATGTCCAGTGGCGGAAGAACAGCCTAGAACCTGTTCGCCAAAGAAAGCACATTCCTCAACCGAGAGCCTTTCTAAAAAGGGTCATGTGAAAACGGCTCAAACGGATGTGAAAGAATCTGGACCTACTTCCGAGACGGTTTCGGTTGCGTACGATTGTCTGGCGGTGGAAACGTACGTTCTCAAACTCGATCAGTACACCCAAACCAATTTGGACGATGAAAATTTAACATTGGCAGAGTACTTGGAAAAATACTCAACACAGAGCGGCGGTGGAAATCGTACAGAAGAGCAAGCTGGAGAGGAGGAGGTCAAAAAAGATGTTGCAAAAATAGAAGTGACGGTTGCTGGTGGTGCAGAGAAAGTGGAGGAAAAGAAATCATCCATCGTCAGCAGCGAGTCGAAGGGAGAGCTGCCCGGACGTCGATGCGCCATAAAGAATGCCACTGGAATAAATTTGGCCAAAGCACCAGCTCCCGGTAAAGGAACCGTTCAACCGAAGGTAACTGTTCCACCAAAAGTCGTCGGAGTGCGAGGATCTGGTGCTCGTCCGGCATCCCAACCGGGGATGGTGCGGAAGTCTGCAACAGCGTCGAGCGTTTCACACTCGAATATAAAACCAATGGTAAACCTTCCGACCAAAAGTGCGACAGTATGCAGCCTAGCATCGTCGACTTTCCATATGTCTAGAACGCGCAATGGCCTCAAACAACCGCATGCTTTAAAGTCCGCTGTTTCTAGTGGCCCAGCGGTTGCCAGCTGTGTAGCGACCACAAGGTTAGCCGTACGATCGAAAACCATGATCGAAGTGACCTCAGTAGGTCGAATGAAGAATCTCACCGGTGATGATTCACGTCGCCGCTCGACGGCCAAACTTTCGATGGGAGGAAATGTTTCCAAGGAAGATGTGTACAGTTCCAGCTCCACACTAAAAGCCTCGACAGATCGGTTAGGATCACGTAATTCCAGCAGCAGCACAACGCGAGCGACTGGAACTGTAAAGCATCCACAAATTTCATCGCAAGCGAAGGCCGCAGCGGTTGGGCGACGGTCGGAGCCAAAATCTATGCCATCATCGGATGCGAATGACGGCTGGTACACGGTGAAAACCAAGCGTCGATCGAGCTTGCTTTGGGCTACCCGCTTTAATCAACCGTCCGGTTATGCAAGCTTACCAACGCTGGCACTGCTGGATGAAAACACCAACAATACGCCGGTTGCTGCAGGAGGGGATGGCGATGAACTGCCGCCAAAAAAAGAAACCTCCAAAATGGTTGATTCGGAGAGCGAAAGCAATCATCCGCAACGGACGCAGCCTCGTGCTGTGGATAAACCAGTGAAATCAACGTCGCAAACAAAGACAACTCTATCGAAAGCGAATGGTACGTCAACCGTGCCGTCCAAAATTGCTCCACCTGTTAAGTCACTTCGCGGGCCGGTGGAGACTGGTCCAAAAAATCGACAGTCGACCGTGCCGGTGAATCGCATGCCGGAGTCAAGACAGAAGTCAGACCTAACGGGTTTGAAGTTGAAAACACTCCACAAGGAGTTTTTGCGAAGTGAAAAACTTAAGTCTAAGACGCAAACCGAACAGCAGCCGGTAATCTCCAACGGTGGCTCCGTCAACGGGCAATTGGAGCACTCTGAAGCATTGACCGCAACGAAGGAAGGTGTACAGGATGAAGATCATTTTACCCATTTGAATATGGTGGACATGAATATTCAGACTAATTTGGGAACGACAGCGATCGATAATCTATATGCAACGTGTCTGCAGGAAACGGTTGGCGAAGGTATGAAGGAATCGGTAAGAGGGAGCGTTGATTTCCCAAGCCATTGTACCAGCGACGATCAGGAAGAGCAGGAACGTGACGACATAGAGTCGGATGAAGATCAACGAAAGCTCCTGGAGGAACAAGAATCGTTAGAAGCACAGATCCGGGAATTGGAGAATACTGGTATGGTTATCGTTGGAAGAGAGAAATCATTGACGAGTGGAGCATGTTGATATTTATGTTACCCTTTTCAGAAATCGATATCGACACTGAAACCGACGAAACGGATTGTGAGGCCATCATAGACTTCGAAGACACTGACGGCACGGTCGAGAGTGGGACGGAGCGGCAGTGCGATAACATCGGTGATTCCGTTGGCGACGAGGAAGATATTACCCTAGAGATGCGGTACGAGGCCGTGCTAGCAGAGATGAATTGGGTAGAACGTGCGCGAACGCTCGACACTTTAAAGGCACTCGTCGCGCGTCATCCAGGGCGGGCGCAGCAGCTTCACGCAAAACTATCCAGCCCTTCGCGGCGCCGTTCGTTGCACGAAACGCTAAAGAAGTATCAAGCTAAACAGGCACGTGCTCTAGAAAAACGGCAAGCGTTGCAAAAGGAAAAATCGCTAAAGATACAGCAACTACTGGCACGCGTGGAAGATGTCAAAGCGGCCAAGCAGTGTTTGATAGAGAAGAAACGGCTGCGGATGGAGGAGCGTTTGCAGAGGGCGGCCGAAAATCGTACTCAGTATTTGAAGGATAAAATAAAAAAAGCGCACGACGAAGAAGAAAAACTGAAAGAGATCGCTTTCATCAAGAACCTGGAAGCGCAAAATAAACGGTTGGATTTCATGGAATCCTGGAAGGAGCAGGAGGTACGCCTACAGGATCTCGAAACAGAACGCCAGAAAAAGGCTGAAGAGAAGGCAGCCAAAGAGGCCGCTGTTGAGCGACGCCGACAAGAGATCGAACAGGAGCGACAGAAGAAACTGCAACAGATGAGTGAAAATCGGCGTGAACGTGAAAAGCGAGTAGGAAAAATGCAGGAGCAAAAGGAACGCCAGCGGCAGGCGTTGGCACGCGAAAAGGCACGCGATCGCGAGGAAAGGCTGCTTGCCTTGCAGGCACAGAAACAAGCAACCACGGAGGAGCTGCAAAGAAAAATTATCCAGAAGCAACAAGAGTCCGCTCGAAGGCACGAGGAAAACATCGAACAGATCCGACAGCGGGCTGTAGAGCTGGCTACCATTCCGAGTCGTAGTGTTGACGAGCTGCGGAACGAGGAACAGGACGAGGAAAATTCCAGCATTAGTGAGCGCGATAGTCTCAGTGGCGGAGGTCTTGTCGGCGGTGGTAGTGGGGATCCAATGCCAAAAATCAACAAGAAAAAGGTGAAGAAACTTCGCCAGAAGCTGGCTACTGCGGCTGAGGAGTATCTGGTCGAGCTGAGTCCTTTGGCGCCGGCGATACGCAAGCAGAGCCAAGTTCCACGATTGCTAAATACCGTTTCCAAAGGTGGCTCCGGGACGCTAGGAGTCGAACGACCAATCGGTCAGCTCTTGCGCTTGATTGCAAAGGCAGAAGTGGCCGATTTTCAGTCCCTGTGGCTACTTGATGGCTTGAGTACGATCGCGTCGGTTATTGAAGCTGGCCTTAGACCCGGGACAGATGTATCAAAAAAGTGAGTAGTTTTTATTATTTCCGTTTGTTTACTTTGTTGAAAAGGTTCCATTCTGGACTTAAAATGAGTTTTCTTTTTTTGTTGTATATAACACAAATGCCAAATTTTCAAGCATTTGCGTCAACCTCTTCGACTAATATATTCTTTCAAATTTTGCCTCTATCTACTGCGTATCTAGGGCTGTTGTTCTTTCTGTGCAACTGTATAGAAATGCTTGTACTTTATGTCCACAAATTGCACGACATGCAGTATTAGGAAATTCAATTTTGGTGCTACTGAATGCATTACATCTCACACTGCAGGTAAGTTTTAAATTTAAATATCAGAAAAAACAATGCTCCATAACAATACTGGTATGACATATATATTCGACAGCGATTTGTAGATGATTTTGTTGTTTCATTTAAGATGAAACAAATTAGAAAAAACATGCGTTTACTTTTATATGAAATTTATGTGGAAATGTTCACCTAATCTTATTTAAAAAACATTTTATGTTATTGTATAGTCGATTTTGATTCCATGTGCGTATTCAATGCGAATTTAAAAAAAAATCGTAAGAAGTTTTGGCAGTATTATTGAAGTTAATTGATACCAGTAATTTTGTTTAGTGTAGTAATTTCATTGCGATGATCGCTTACTATTCTTGCTGTTCTTGTAAAATTTTAGTATTTTGATCTAAATGAGATTCTTATCATATTGTTGAAATAATGAGTATTTGTCGTTATAGAATAATTTTATGTTATTAATTCTTTTTTTCTTATCAACTGCAAACATGAATTTCGTTTGTATCTAAAACGTGCAGTCACCAGAGGAAAAGAATCATCTGTTCCCGGTGGAACTGTCGACGGAGCTAATACTGGCGTGCACAGTTGCTCTATTGCCGACAAGCCCATCGCTGAAACAGCCGACGCACCCCAAGGTTGCAGAACGTCTGCCAGATCTCTTGAGGTAAGTAGAATGCTTTGGATGTTGCTATAGAACTTGTAGCCCACGGTCAACGACCAAAAGAGCCAAGTGACCAAAAGCGTATCGGAAATCTTCTACTGCTATTTTTAAAGTATGGAAATATGGAAGTATGGAATTTTAAGCTTTTGAAACAAGTTTTTCGCCTTTGTCAACCTTTGCTAGTAAGTTGCTTTGCACATCTTTAGCTTATTTCAAGCATTTTAAGAAGATGGTCTATAATTCAGATTTTACTAAAAATTTAAAAAATCTCGAAACATGAAAATAGGTCAAAGATTGTTTGGATGCTTGTTAGATGGATACGATTGTGTTGTATTGTAAAGTACCTGTTTACGAGATATATCCTTAGTTACCGGTCCTTAATCCCTTGAATTCAATTGTCGTACTGGTCTAAATCCTGGCAGACGAAGAAGAAGCAGCAAAAGCACTTGTTTTTATATATTTGGGGCAGCATAGAATTTCTGGCCGCTTGGGCTGAAGGCCGTTCCATCGATTTTATATACTAGTGAACGCTTCCCGCTCAATAATGCTCAATCTTCCGTATCGTTGTGTTGAGGTTTCTTATATACTTTTCGCTTCTGAGCCGATTATTTACTTCATCCGCTTTTATTGGTAATGGTAACGGCGGGTACATTTCTTCACTTTACGCCTTACGTTCACCTGCCATCCTGTATTTCATTCTTACCGTAAAACGTAGATTTAAGTGTCCCGAATTGTCGTTGTTGAAGTGTAAGTGAACATGTTGAATCCTTAAAGTAAGTTTTACAGTTCTCGTGAAATAGTAATTTTCGTTTGTTTCGCCAGATAAAAAATCGGAAAACGTCGTCATGAGATCAAATATTGAAAAGTTAAATGTGTACGGCACCTTGACCGCGGTTGGTTGAACCCACAAGTTTTAACTGTTCAATCTTCTTCTCTATATCTATAAAAATGAATGTTTGTTTGTTCGTGATGCTAAAACTCAAAATCGGCTGGACCAATCTTAATGACGTCTTCGTATGATTTGTTCCTTTTTACTCAAGGAAGGTTTAGGAAAAAAGAGAATTTTAAAATTCTCAAGGCCGGAAATGCCGGGAAATGGGAAAATTCAGTAAAAACGGCTTTTTTCCATATAAAAAAAATTACTTTTCCTAACGAAAACTAGAAAACGGTTGGACTTATCACAACGAAATCTTCTTATGGTTTATTTCTTTTGGCCCAATTAACAATTGGGTTTATCTTGACGATTGGTACGACCAATCTTTTTATGATTTATTCCTTTTTACCCTAGAAAGGAAAAAAGAAAATTTGAAAATTCCCAAGAAAACGGAAAATTCTAAAATTTGTAAAAACGGCTTTTTCCATATAAAAAAAGTTTACTATCTATAACGGATACTGAATAACGACTGGACTAATTCGTACGAAGTTTTCTGGTGTTTGGTTTCTTTTGACTCAATTCAGGATTTATAAGAATTAATATTTTTAAAAATTTCCAAGAAAAAGGAATAATACCAGAAAACTCGAAGAAGGGCCTTTCCATACGAAAAATTATATAAAAATTAAAGTTTGTTTGTTTGTAACGCTAATATTTAAAATCGGCTGAGCCAATCTTGTTGGGATGATGTTCCTTTTTATCCAAGGAAGAGCTAGAAAAAAATGGAAAATTCCCTAAGGAAAATCCAGAAAACGGGAAGAATTGTAAAAACGGATTTTTTTCATATAATAAAATCAAATAAACAATTTACAACTAAAACTAAGAAACTCGATCTTAACGATGTTCAAGGATCAATTGTTCCTTTTGGGCCAAACAAAATTTTGGGAAAACGAAAACTTCAAAAATTACAAATGAAAATCAGAATTGTCAAATTAGATCTGTACTGGATCGTGAATTGTAACGTGAGTGTTCCTGCACTCGGATACCTAGGAATCAGAAACGAACAAACTCATCTGCTATTTAGCTATACGCTTCATTGAAAATTGAACTCATTACAAATCATTATCTGAACTTTGCGCATAGTATCGAAACTACGATAGGTTGAGTGCGCGTGCAGTTTTAAACTGCATTTAAAAAACTTATTGGATGCCATTGGACCATGGCACTCATATAAATTGTTTGATCGTGTTGTAAGTGAAGACGATGTAAAGAATCGTTTAGCACAATTTTATAACATTCTTTGGATTTGCCTGATATGCCGTGTCCTAAATAAGGATCTGTTATTGATATGTGTCGACATCACCGAACATAAGGGACTTCCTTTGAGTTCCAATGCTGTGTTATTAAAATTGTACGAGGCGAAGTTCGTTGGGTCGGCTTGTATTCTTATATTTTTATTTTCGCTATTTAAATGTTGTTGCGTTAGTACTAGTTGAAAAAGATGGCAGAATTTTTCCTTCCAAAAACAAAATGAAGACTTTAGTGAACATCATATGGTTAACTTTACACTGATTGTATTGCATTAAACATTAAATTGTTTTGTAAATTGGTTTTTTGAGATAGGTCCAAGAAAATTAATCACATCTGAAATTCTTTGTTGAGTTATATATTTCTTTCCAAAAACTTTTTTGTGGAACGGGTTTTTATCAACAAGTGGATGGACACACACATTCCATCTTAAAACCAGATGGTATGCATTTCCTGTGGAAAACGATTGAAACGAAGAAAGAAAATGCATTCGAGTTTTCTTTCATTCGTGTAAGGCACTCGACAATCTTCTGGGTGGCAGCTTTTTGTAGTTCGTTCTCGTCTTACGATGAGAGAAATGCGTGAGGCTGGAAATTGACAGCTAGATAGACATTCCCGGTCGATCCAGACGAAGACCACACATGTCGCCTTACGGGCGAATGTTTTCAACAGCATCGTTAGGATAGCTGGTTTACTTTGAAGACGAGACGTCTGAAATTTTCCTCTGTAGGCGACAAATGGATGGCCATTTGGATGATATTTTACAGTACATCAATATATTATCGAAAACATTATAATTTTTAGCAATGTTTTATTGTTTTTTGAAACATGTTGCGTCAATGAAATAAACATTTTTTGAAATGTTTGATATAATTGTTCTATACCTTCTTTTCGCCTAAATTTGACTTATTATATAACTGCAATCGTTGTTTAAATGTTTCGTTTGGCTCGTTTGGACAACATGGAGTGGTTAGTGTTTGAGAGGATGCTTTGTTTTGCAATGCAAGTGCTATTTTGTGCTTCCGTTAATTTAGTTTTTACTATCGACCAATAAAAGAATGCTCCACCAACGACTGATGGGTGTGCAGCGGTGCTCTTCAAATCAATTTTCCCAATCAGCCACGGTTACTTTACGGAACCAGCTGACAGTTTTACGAGATCGTCGATCGCGAAGACCGACGAGCTAAAGAAAATTGCCCTTTCATCGCGTCCAATTTATGCTGCTTGTGAAATGATGATGCGCCGTCCTGTGGTGCGGTGTTTGTCGAGATGCGGGGAGATATAAAAAAAGGTATATGCTCTCCATGCCACCATTAAAGCGTGAAGCGTTGAAAACATGTGTTAACACACACACGCGGCTAGCAGAACCTGGGCGCCGCCGTGCATCGATAATGGATGGGAATATGGTGAATTTCTTTTTTTTTCTCCACTCCTCCATTTCTTTCCGCCAAAATGCATAAAACGCCTTCTCGCGTAGGTCTGCGTCCGTGGCCGGGAATGAAATGATGCTTCTGCATTCGTGAACTAATGGACCTCTCATCGGCAGTCTGGTTAAAAGTACATTTTTAATGGTGTTCAACAATGGATCAGAATAAATGGGATGATTTGTGAAACATTCGGCAGGGATCGATGAGTTGAATGTTGTTTGTTTTTGTGATTCATTTGCTAATTTTTTGTCCATTGCCTGTACGATTTTGTGGTAATAGATGATGGTGTAAGTTTTGGGATTATGTATGTAAACAAAATAATTTTAGTATAACGATGTTTTCTAAAATGTAATTGCTTCGAAGCTATTTCTTAGCAATAAAATTTTATTTGATTTTTAACAAAATTATGCATTTTTTTAGTTTGTATTCCTTGCCCTCCTTCGACTAGGACTTAAAAACCAATAAAAAAAAATTTCTCCCTTCTCTCTCTCCGCATCAGCTGAAATCCAGCCATCCGTTTGGAAAGTTTCGTTTTGCCTGCAACATGTTAATTATGTCGTAGTTAAATTTTCATTGAGCAGTCCGAAAAAAAGGTTGATAATCAACTTCCATGCTGATGATGTCCCTGCTATTCGGTAGCGTTAAAAATCCACCGACTAGCACAAACCCTTCTGTAGTCACAACCGTCACCCTTACCAGCGTTGCAACCCTCGCCGTAGAAATCAGGCTGAGTAATGGAAATGCAAACCCCCTTGAATAATGAGTGCAGAGACGCTTGTCGGGGTGCGTAAGGGGGCGAAAAGCAGGGCGTAGTGGTTTAAAGCGAAACCAGCGCAACCCATTTCCTGCGAGCCTCCTGCGCGGACGCATCCGGAATACGGGGAATACATTTGGCCCGATGCGATCCGGCAGGACATATTTTTGATGTGCTGCTCATCCTATCTATTGTTTGCATATGGTGCGATAGCGGTGAAGGTAGTTTCGTGCCCTTTTGCATATGTTTCAATCCACTCGATCCGATACAGATTTCAGCGAAAGTTAAGTAGGAACCCGCTGGAGGGAAGACCTAACAGGTTCGGGACGATAACCAGAGGGCATGTGGGCTGCCGATAGGGTAGAATTATTTTCTAATGACAAGTATATGTCTCTATTTCGTAGCTGATCATTTCATGGTGCGAAACGTTTCTGCAAAGAGAAGAGGGTGACATAGGGGAAAACCCCTTTTCGCATCTATTTTACTTAAAATTTTATTGATGCACCTAATTTCCCCGAGGCGTGGTATGGGAATTAGCGATACCCATTATTATGATGATGTTCAACATTCGTACTCTTAAAATTTCATAGGGTTTAGATCTTTGGGAACTTAGTTTTTTTAGATTTTCAAAATCATTGAATTAGATATGAAATACCTTAAATGAAATATATGCATATTGCGAAAGCTAGTCAATAGCTGCACTCTTTATTGCTAACTTTTTCTACTGTACCATTTTTCAGTATGGTTAAAAATTGAACATTGATTGAAATCAAACAAAACCCTCTAAACCAACTCATCGAATAAACCACAACACAAAAATAATCCCCCGGGGAACAGGAATTGAAGTGGTACTCGCACAGGAATGGTTCCGATGCTCACACTTCCCGGGCACCTCTTGTCAACTGCATCCTTTTTTGTTGTCCCATGTTCCCGGCGGGACATTGGACTTTTCCGATAAAGCTTTTTCCAGCTAGGCGGCTCTGGCTGGCTGGGCGGAAGAGGTTCCCCATCGCGCACGGTTCTGATTTTATTTACGCCCATACGAAAAGCGCAAAACGGACGTCCCGCCGGATGAAAAACGCAAGCGTATTCCCGGTTGCTCTGGCAGGAATGTCCCGGGTCTCCAATGATTCCATTTACGAGATTAGGTCTTTATATTTAGCCAATCGGAAGGAATCAACTTATGGTCCATAAATACGAGGCGCAACACTGTATGATTATGCTGTTATTATTATTTCTAATGCTGTTTGTGGTGCTCGGTGCATTTATTTTTTGTTTTGTCCTTTCTTTCCCTCCCATCCGTGTTCTTTAACGATCTGCACCAACGACCGCCAGCCAACTCATGGGCAATCAAAAGAAGAGCCACCCGCTGGGTTTGTGTGTATAGTGCAGTGTATAGAGAGGCGTAAACCCTCGTTCTGCTGATGCTGCTGCTGCTACTGCTTTTGCAACATGCTGTTTATTTTTTCTCTGATGTTCCCCCGTGGGTCCATTTTTCTATTGCTGCGAGCGAGGAGGAGGAAGGTTATCGAATCGAATAATGGTGGTTCCGTGCGGTGGTCTTGTTCAGTCCGGCCAGCTTCCGAGCGCCCAACGGACGACCGACGAGTGCTCGCTGGGTTCCGAGGACCCCGCTGCTCGATGGCTCTGTGTGCCGGAGACCCCCCGGGGAACTGGGCAATCTTTTATTCTCCCATTAGGAAACGATAATCACCTTGGCCGTTCCGGTACAACGATGCGCTATCGCCGCCTGAGGGTCGACCGTAGACTGGCTCTCTCTCTTCACCGCTCGCATCGCGCTTTCTTGCTTTCGGTACCTCTCACTATCGTTTTTGATTTGAAGGATAGTGGCTCGTGCGGTTTAACGATACCATCAAGATTTGGGCAGAGAGATGTTACCCGGGCGAGTTGATGATGATCATGTTGATGGCTTTATTGAAATTTGACACCTCTTGGCAGCATCGCCCACATGCTGGGCGAGCGAGTGGTTGGATTTATAGAGCAAAGGCGAAGGGAACGGGAGGAAAAATCAGCTCGCAAAATGGCTCTCGATCTCCACTAGCCGCTTTGGTGAAAATGTTGATCTAATCCACGAATTAGTCCCGCACAACATCGTCAGCAGGTGTTCGAAAGGATGAGTGGAGGGAGCACTGAAGAAAGGTGTTCCTCAAATGAATTTAGCTTGTTAAGTTTGTTTATTTGTAAACCATTGAAATGCTTCAATTTTTATGTTTGTGAGCTCTTTCTCTCGAATCTCAAACGCTTTATTCTAAACTAAGTTTATAAACGTTAGTCGAAAACCCAATTATTAGCCAGAAATAGAATATAATCAATAAACAATTTATTCTAAACCCATCAGCTGCTTAGTTTTGCTAATACAGGCACATTTTGAAAATTTATATTTTTTTGTAATTGGCTAAGTTTTCATAGCCTCCAATGTTTTTAATTACACGTAATTTGTTTTGGTTATGTCAGGTGTAAAAGATTGTTATGCTTTTTAATTACCTGTTCTCTTATGTTATAGCTTTTGATTGTAAATTTTGAAAGAAAAATAGCTATTCACATTTCACTTACCGAAAAACAGTTTTAACATGCTGTTAAACAATATTTAAATCTTAAAAAGTTCTGTGTTTTAAACTTATTTTATGACTACTGATAGTGAAAATGAAACGGATCTTTTCGAAGTGGTTACTTGCAGAATCCGGTATATGCTATAGAGCAGAGTGCATTTAATATTCAACCATATTGAATGGAATAATGTTGAGGAACGTTGGTTGTGAATGTTTGCTTTTAGTTAGCGAATCCCACCCGGTAGCGATGGCGAATCATTCGATATCGTTCCGGCGGCACACCACCACTAAGGCCACGTGAACATCATTAGCATTCTAGCATGGCACCCACGAAAATCTCCGGCCCTACCATGCCAAGCCTTGCGAGATGCGATGAGTTCTTACGTCTACGCTCTGTTTACCGAGCCTGCTTTCGCTGGAAGGACTGTGGCGTGCAACCCGGCCCCCTAGGGAAGGTGGTCTATACCGGTGGTTACGGGACCGGGTCGGATCCTCTGGAGACCCGATGCGGATCCGGTGCGCTCAACGGTGGCAAGTTTCATCCAGCAATGACGGTGGCGGTGGGTTTACCGGAACGAAAAACTGAACATCAGTTCAAATATTTGGCTTTATCTGGGCCGCTAATTGAAATTTCACAATTTTCATCCCGTGAACACAACTCTATTTGCCAATGTTTGCTGGCGAGCAAATTCGCTCAGCGCCTGCCGTCGGTTGCTTCTCACACTTGCTTGGATTGAAGTCCCCGGGCGCATGCTATGGCCGTTAGATCTGCGAGGCGCTTGATATTGTGCGCACCAACAAACAAACAAACAATCGGGGGGTTTTCCGCGATGATTCGTTTGCCACTCCTGAGCGCACCTTTTTGGGAAATCGTCGGTCCTTAGATACTAGAATCTAAAATTCCTTATCGTAGCGCGTTTACTTTGTTCAAGGTTTATTATTTTGAATGTGTCCGCGTCGTTATTGATAGCTTGATTTCGTTCAAAAATCTCTGTGACGTGCATTTATTGTTTTCGAAAATTACGTGGAATGAAGTCAAAACTGTAATAGCATAGTGATTTGGTTTCAAATTTTTGCCCGTTTGTAGAATATGAACTTTCTATTTTAGAGATGATATTTAGTTCTCTAGCTTTGTAAATCATGTTATTACTGAATTTGATTTAGTTTCCTTGATCGATTTGGTTCATTTCGATCACTTATTTTTAGAATTGTACACTATGTGTTGTTACAAACGGTTGTTTACGACGATACACATTTCTCTAAGCTATTGTTTTAAACATAACTAGCTCCTTCAGGTCGTTTTATCGCATTGTTAATTTTGTCGCGTGTGCATCCTTTCACGAAACGGGGGAAAAAGGAATTCGAAAAGAAAGCGTATGCGGTAGCATTCGGAGGTGGGATGATAAGTTTGGGAAACTTTCCCTCCTGCCACTGAACCTTATGTTTATCCACTTGAGTGCCATCGAGTCTCCAGCCCGTGCCGATCAACGGTTCTTATTCTGTTCCGTCGTTTCCGGTTTGTCGCATTGTTTGCAGCATCGATTGTAGGACATTTGGACTGCCTCTTTTTAGCCACAGTGAACAAATGTTTGATATCGTACTGGTTAAATTTGTTCTTATTTTTACCTATTTTTTTTTTGTTTTTTTGAAACAGTGGTTCATAGTACTGTCTAAGAAATGCAAGAAATGCTGGGTTTGAAATTAAAATTAAAAGGTTGTTATTTTTTAAATTAAAGGTTAGGATTTTTTGTTTAGTATGTTTTTTTTTAATTTTGAGACTTTGACCTCTTCGGTCATTCGTCTCTCTAATTCATTTAGTAAGTTGTAGTGTAGTTAGTATTGGAATATAAAAGAATTTTGATTTTGAAGATTTATACGCATATAAGAACCTAAAAACTAACACATATTTAGTATACCTGTGTTTTGCCGGTGTCAGAGCTATAGATATTAAAAAGATGTTTTGTTCTTGTATCCTAAAATAGTCCTTTTATATTTTTCCCCCAAAATAGTCCTGTAGGATGAAGTGCGGGCTCACTGTGCACAATTCTACGTTGGAGGGCAATTTCCCTCACACGCATGTGTACACAGTAATATAAACTTCAGCAGCCCGTACAGCTTCCACGACGGAACGTCGAACATCCCTGCGCGTCTGTGGCCGTTCAGTCGGGATCGGGACAATGGATTGGCACTTGAAAATCACTCGGCGGTAAAATAGCACATGGTGTAATTGTAAATCAATACGACCATCGGCGTCGACGGAAGCGCGACGCCGTTGACTAAGGACTACAACGTGGGGAAGACCGTCTTCCTGCCAGTAGCCGTACGTTTGTTGAGTTTCGCTTTGTTGTTTCGTCTGTCGCTGGATATTCTTCTATTGGCAACATTAGAAAAAGGGGGTTGAACCGAGGGCAACTTTTGGGTCGTGTTTTACTTGGGCATGCGTCAGGCGCATGCCGCGACTCTATTGCCCCTACTTTGCCGTTTCTCATCGCCTGTCGACGGTTAGAGAAAGAACGGTTCCAGGGTTGACCACTTTGACTACTGTTACCGATGAGTTCGATGCGATTAAAGGTGTTGTCGAGAATCTCTGCATCGTTTTGCTGTCGGTAACAATGATATCGTACGAATGGTTGCTTATGGTCCTGCTGCACCGTAGAAAGGGGTCCAAGGCAGCATCTTAATCACACTTTTCTGAATCATCAATTATCTATTGTTCTTAGGTGGTTTTGTGAAGCGATTTGTTCTCCCTTGCTTTCTTTGATGTGTTTCGTTTACAATCTATACCTCTTGGAGTTTAGTGAGTATTAAATTAATACTATTAATTAACACCGAACTGCAGTATGTTGTATCCACTGCCTTTTGATTTGAACTAATGGATTATAGTTATCTTCATTTCCTTCTCGTGCCTGCTTCATCTAGACTTTTGTTAGATATCACAATTTCACTGTTCCGATACTATATTGCAGTAAAACCATACTGTTGTTGATTTACACGTTTTTGCATCGAGATTTAATTTGCAGAATTGAATTGAATAGTGAATTCTACATCATCGAAAATGTTTGTATTCGTCAAAAGAATAGAAGGTTTTCCGGTACCTGGAGTCTTGTGTTTCTACAAATATTAGCAACAAATAATTAAATTGTCCTGAGTTACAAACTTTGTTATGATTGGAGGTATATTTTTTTTCTAACCTATGGCTCTACTTCACATGATCGTCAAAAGTTACTTTGCTCGAATCTCGATTATTTCAATGGAAGAGGCAGCATACAATAACTTATCCATTGGCATGCTCTGGTCTATATCCGAAAGATAACAAAATGAAACAAATCCAGCATGCAATTTAAATTCACGTCGGATTTGTTTACATTATCAGCGGCCACTAAAATCGAATGCGGGTCTTGCGGGGGATGAACATGGAAGCCCGTGGGGTTGCATTAATATTCATAATAATTAAATCCATTCCTTCCTCGGTCGCCGTTTTCTCCGCACGCCGAGTGCGTTCCATCGGCCTTGGGTTTAACGGCAAAAATGAAACGAAATGAAAAGAAAACATCTTCTTGCTCTGCAAAACTATGCTGGGAATATGTACAGTAAAAAAGAAATACACGCACAAACACTCGCACCCTTTCCCGTTCGCCCCGAATCCGCTTCCAGAAGTAGCCAAGGGATTGGATTTTAGTTTGTATTCAAATTACTAAGCGGATTATGAAAGTGGACGTTAATTGAAATGGAGCGTCAAGCCCCCGCCTCATGCCGCACCCAGCGCTCCGTCCGTAATGGCACTAATCGAAATGGATCGAAATCGAAATAGAGTTTGACTGGGATGAAAATATGTCGAGATTAAAAAACAAAACGGCTCATGAAAAACAACATGAGGATTGTTGGATTGACAAACCAGATCCGCCCGAACTATGTCTGCCAATGTCATATTTTTTCATCTTAACTAGTACAGTTATTTCGTTATCAAAGCTTGGTTTTTTTCAGCAACAAAATTGTCAACTTTTATTAGGAAATGATGAGCCTTCAGGGATTTGCTTTTTCCACGAAAAGGTTTGCTATTGCCCACTCATTATTATATGACAAAAAAGGTTTGCTTCTGCCAGGGCACACAATAAAAAGGGCCACACCAACCTAACACGCCTTTCATCACTAATGCCCCGGGACGTCTTTTGCATACAAATTGTGGGTTTGCTTTAAATCCCAACGAAAATAAACACCGGTCCTGTTGCAAAAACGGCCACCACGAGCTCAGGTCCGTATCCTTTACCGACCGTTCTCTGTATTATGAGATGAATGTTTACCATTGGTCAACGCAAAGAAAGGGGTTGAGATTTTGTCAGAACGCAAACGCCGAGATATTCGGTAGAATGTTTACTTTCGTGACCCTAGGTTTACTTTTATTCCAACACATAGCTGCGACTCTATTTGCAGCGGTATGATTGGTGCTGGACACTCACTCTTTTTATGGTTGAGACAAATTAATTATGTCCGTTGCAGGCACTTGTTTGAATTTGTTTGTTGAGGTGCATTTGAAAGGAACACAGCTCAAAGGAATATGTTTGAATTTACGAATTCGATTTCCAATGTCATAATAAGAATATTTGTAACCTGAATTAATCTTTTCTTTTAATGAACATCCTTTGCCATCTCGGGCAAAGAATATGATGAAGCGATGTTTTACCACGAGGCAAAAGAATGTTGTGACTCTTTGGCGAGCTAAGGTGACATCAGGGTGGGCATGAACTGATACTCCTTTCGATTAATTGATCGCCACTCGCCCTTCTCGGAGGAGTGCGCAAATATAGCTGTTTTTATTTACTTATGTCATATGTTAATTCTTCACAACTGATTATGCTGTTTGCAATCCTCTTGTTACACTTGATTGCAGCTGACAGCTACCCACGCCTGTCCTCCGGGACAAGTGTTGTAGGGCACTGGAGGGTGAGTGCGCTGGCGAGACGAGCGGGAAAACGTGGCAACCCCTCGGTTCGTTCGTTGGACGGCGCTATTTTTCCGCTGGATCTATGTTTGCACTTTTCTGCGTATTAGCCAGACGCTGTCAAGTGTCAACTGTCAACTGTTGGTGAGTCCAAGTTTCGCTAACCCCGTTGCCCTAGTACGTGTCCGTATCCGCCGTTTCCGAACGCCATAGGGTAACATTGATGCACGGAAAAGTCCCTCGATTAAACCCTCGTTGGTGGTGATTTTATGTCATCGGTACGAGCCCGCTGGCCAACAACTGCGTGATTATTTTTGAAGTTAGGAAAAGGAAAAAAAGGTCGCACGCCATACGGTACGACGATTTTCTATCGACGAGTTTCCACGCGCTCCTGTTTATTATTTAAAGCAGCTTGTGATTTTGAACTGACTGCGTTGGACTAGGAAGCAGGTGGCTTGGAAGGTTACAAAATGTGCCATTTTTAAGCCACTCGAAAAGAGTAAGACCCACGATTAGCAGCGAACCCGGGCTGCTGCACTTACCGATGACGAGGAAGTGTTTTACCACGGATGGAAAAGGTTGTTATGCCTTCGGGGGACAACAAAAGAAGCGAGTGAAATCATGAAGTGCCTCAGGATAAAATTAATCCAATGCTTTTTAATCTATCTAGCGTCGTGACAATCGTTGTTTTAATGCGTATTGTAACACTGCGCAGTGTGCATACGCTCAATCAATCCAGTGGAAATGTTTAAATTCTAAAAAAATAATAATAAATAAAAAATAAAATACTAAACAAGTTATTATTATCTTTTGCAAAGCTATATTGAAGTATCTTTTCATAAAAAAAAACAAATTTTGGTCTTTTTCTCTCATTTCAGCTATATCATCAGCATCGGACTGGTGGACACGCTAGTGAGGAGGATTACCAGTGTGCATGAAGCGATTGAAAACCAAACCAGTCTCGTGCTTTCACTGTTGGCATCCTTGGGGCTTCTGACGAAACTGGTTGAAATATGCCCCAAAGGTATGTAAAATGCTACCAGGAACATTTTTGAGGCGATGTTTGTGTTTGGCTTGTAATTTGTGTCTCAAATTCAACATTTTCCTGCACAGGTCCTGATGTTACCAAACTGCTGCAGACGGCACAAGCCACCGAGCTCTTCGGAACGGTTTCGCTCCTCTACGCGGCCATTGTTCCTGTTGGTAAGATAAATAACAAAAAAAAACCGGAAGAAATATGATATAATACCCGCTGCAAACCGCTCTCTCCACCGGCCGGCAAGCAGAAGTCAGAAACGTGAGAATGGGTTAATTTAGGCAATTTTATAATCTTTTTTGAAGGCCGCCGGCCTCATACTACGCGGCCTCAGTCATCTCAGACAATCTTGCTCGTCGTTTGTTGATATCATGCGAACGCTAATCACTTACGCCGACATAGGCTTTTTGCCGGTAGCTGTTGCCGGAAATGGCATCGTTTTAATTAATAGATAAAACCAAACGTCACGAACTGAACGTCCGTCCGAACGGTGCGAGCGGTTTGCCCAGCGGGTCCACCATTTCCTCCACGCGGGAAATGAAATCCCAGGAACCGGGTGATCCAGAGTGAAATACCGTTTCTTCCCATGACCAATTGGCCCGGCCCCGTTTGGTCACTCCGCTTTGGATGCTGAGAAATCGGTCCGACTCACCTGTCCCTTTGCGACTCGCCGCGTTCTCTCTCGCTCACTCTCTCTTTCTCTCTTGTTTTGATTTTGCAGGTGAAAGCATTCCTCCCAGAACGACTTCCTTGGCGGCGGCCACTTTTAATCTTCTGGTGACCTTTGCCAACCTGGACATTGAGGCGTTTCAGGTAAGTAATCGTCGCTCGTAAATTGGACCAGTGGTCTCGTTTCGTTTCGGTGCGGGGTTTAGTTTTATGGCGTGATTTTACTGTTTCCGCTTATTTTCATTACCGTGGCGCACCCAAGGCGGGATGTGCCTTCGGTGGGCGATGGTTTTGATGAATGAAATTTTTCCCCGGTTCCTCCGGTTTCCATTAGCACGTGACTCTGAGTTTTCTTTTATTTGCGTCCGTACTTTCAATATTTCCTTGTAGCGTTTTGTCTGTTTATCGGCAACCCGCTTTTTATTACTCTATCATCAGTTTTAGGAGAAACAGATAACTATCTTACGCTGTAAAAGGTTTTAGTTATTTATGTTGTACAGAGAAGAACTGTATCGTCCAAAAGGATTGGTTAAATTTATTAAAAGGATCTTTTTATGTTTTAATGTTGTGTAATGTGTAGAACCAGCAAAATGCACCAATACACACGTTTTTTATCATGATTGGTACTCTATTTGGGAGTGTTTTCTAATCTTTTCATCTGCATGGATATAATATGAATAATATGAATTAAAAATTTCATTTTGGTAAATTTATCCAACCAGTCCACAATACGTTGGAGAAATTTGATTCGAGGTTGAGCATTAAATTATTAATTTCGCAAAATCAATCAGAATATAATTGATTTATTTGGAATTGAGTGTGAAATAAGAATAAGCGTACAACGTTTAGTAATTTTCATTTTATAAATTTAAAAGATCATTGATGCTGGCTGAAAATAACCACATTGCCAAGTTTCTCAATTCATTAATTTAATTAATTAATTGGATGAATTAGATAGTATTTTAACGTTTCGTGGAAAATTAAATAAAATAACTTTTTCACTACAATTCAACGCAATATTTTTAATTAAATATTGTAATTGGAAATCACTTAAGTTGGTCTTAAGGTCTTTCAACTTTGCCTTTTTCAATTTTTTTTAACAAGTTTTTAGACGATGTTCGTTATCAACAATGAATTAAAATGGTAGAGGAAAATGTGTGATTCGAATACCATGCTTTCAATCCCAATCAATTTCATTGGAACGGAGTGAGCATATTTTGGCACTTTCTTTTTTTTCAAACAATCACTTTTCCACGGAAGATCGTCTGAGCAGAAGCTCCTTCCTAATTGTTATCAAATCAAGGGTTGAATCACTTTCAAGAAAACCAGTTAATTAGCACACTCCTTTCGGTTGAACAATATTTACCGAGAGCGGGCTGTGTAACTTTTGATTGAATTTCGGTGCTCAGCAGCTACACTCGAGCAGATGATGGCTCTGTTTTTCCGATTTTCGATGGAATGTAAATACATTTCATCCCTTTCCCTTGTTTGCCAAACAAAAACAACGAAATGATAGCGCCGCACAAAGTTTATCACTTGGCTGGCGTGGATGAAATTGGTTGCGCCGAAATCCCCAAGTGGTTTGCTTGTGTACCTGTAGTATATTGGCAAAGACGCAAGTAAGACGTTCGTCGCTTTAGCGAACTTTTTGGAGCATGGTTGGTAGCTTTTATATAATACTGAGCAACGTTGAGTAACTGCATCTTTACATCTGCCATATTTTAAAGCGGAACTACCGATTCAAGCCATTCATTATATATTATAATCACAGCTGAATAACATTAACAAGAAGAATGCTTCAATAGGTTAAAATATTTCTCTTTTTTATCCACAGGCAGTATTAACAGAGCGAAATCTGTCACTAAGGTTCCTCGACGTCATCAGTATACTATTGCAGTACTGTGTCCCGAAGGCGGACATTAAAAGCGAAACACAGACTGTGATAATCGACTTAATAGCAACATTAGGATTCTTTTGTGCCAATAACAAGTCCAACCAGGTAAGGAATCAAAGGAGAATAAAATCCTACGTTTTAGTAAGTTAGCCCCAATCGTGCGGAAAAGTCGGACGTTGGCAGGTGGGAGCGCCCTCACTCAACAGGTCCGCCCAGATGGCGCCATTTTGTGTACATGGCAGGCAAGCATTTCTTTCCGAACAGCTAGATAGAATCTGCCCCGATCCGGCGTTGGTGCTTTTATGACGATTTGGTTTTAGCTTTGGTCATCTAGGGTTGATTCTGTTTTTTGACTCAGTCTAGACGAGGGACGTAAGACAATGGCACCGAAAAGAAAATTGAAATTTCCAAAACGAGTCGACGGGAGGGGGTGGAGAGAAAGACATAGAGGAAAGATCAGCCACTGGCCGCACCACCGCTACTAGCATCTTCTGGGGGTCAGAGCGGCAAAGTTCGTTTCAGCCGTTGCCTTTCCATTAGCCTTTTAGGTGCCGCAATAATTTTCTTGATCTAAATTACTTTTATGACTTGTGGATTCCCCGTCGGCTCGGGGTGGCGGTGTGTGGTGCGCTTTCGTGCGTCTAATCTAGCTTCTCCATATCTATATGTGTGTATAGTTTATGTTTTCCGCTATCCAGCTAGTTCCGAAACGGTGCGCGTCGTGGACGTCACCGATGGCTCTCGGCTTACCTCTTTTCTGCGTCCTTTATTACTACTCACGCGGACTTTTCCGACCGACCGAGGCAGCCATTTTTCCCTGCGTTGCTTCTGCAGACGCTTCCCGAGCTCGGCGCAAGCAGGCAGAAAGAACGCACCGCCAATAGAATGATGGCTTTTTGGACCATCCATGCATTGGTGCTACCTGGTTGCTTTCTTGTTCACCGTGGGCTCCATCGTTTCTGCGGCGGATCCAACAATTCTTTCCATCCCATTCCCAGACCAACCGTGGACGCCATTGTCCTTTGACTTCGCGGTTCTTGCCTACCCTGCTCTTAGTTATCTCTTTCCTCTTCCACGCCGTTCCATGTTGGGAGGTTTGCTGGTCGAAGGATTGTGTATCGTCATAACAAAACGTGTTATTATCTGTGTGTTCCTTACTCATCTTTCACCACAAACGCTTCCTCCATCATGCGATACTGTCCGGTTCTTTGTATGGTACCTTGAAGCCGTGGCATAATGCGAGGAATATGTATTCGAAAGATGGCATAAACGGTACACCCCTTGGTTTCGCTGTTTTATCGAGCAACTGATCGACTCGAAGATCGATGGGTGGGTTGGACACTTTGAAGTGAAGTTTCTTTCTGCATTGTCTTAATATAGTTTGATGATGGACCGAACCTCTTTGTTCAACTTTTCGAGGACTGGATGGTGGATGAAGTAACATGCCGATTTTTTCATAACATTACGTATTATAAAAAGGCAAAACAACAGTCTGAGTAATAAGCGGGGCATATGGCCTTAGTTGCCGTAGTGTCCTTAACCCATAGAGGTCTACATCACCAGGTTAACTGGCGAAGGCCCAAGAAGCTGGATTCAACAGCCGAACTGGTGTAGACTAAGAAGAAGAAGAAGTCTGAGTAATCTTACGTTTCCAAAATATCGCTTAGTAGTACTGTAAAAGGTTGGTTTTTCTATATAACTCAATAGCTTACAATCGAACTAGTGCGACCACGAGTGCACCAGAGGTTAGCGGTTGTGAATCGAACTGTGTGATCCGTTACCCGCCATTATGTTCTTCCTTCCTAAATTTCCTGACCACACCACATATCCATTGCCTCGACTGGCCCGTTGGGAGCCCGTGTTTGGCCGCAATGTCGGTTGTCAGTGGTTTTACGCTTCGTCATCCTACCGATGCCGAACGGTTGATAAGTAGTGCGGCCGTTCGGACGATGAAAATATTTTGGTTTTCTTTCGTTCGGTCGGCACTCCGATCGCAGACTCTATAATTTTCTCTGGTTCGCCGCCGATTGCCATTGGTACTTGGCTCTGATGCAGTGACGGAGCAAGATCGTTTTACGCTGATTTTTAGTGTTGGGGTAAAACAGAACGCTGGATAAAACATAAGCGTTCGAAACCCAACGCAGTGAATTTAAGACCATTTCACTGTTCTGAACCTGAACCGGTGGCTTGTTTCATAAACCAAGTGTATGAAAACTAACATTTTTACAATGTCAATCTGCATTTCATACGAATTGATTTTGAATGTGTTTGATGTTTGATTTTGATTTCAAAACTTTACATTTTGGTTCGTCTAGTGTTATTCACACCAAATGAGCAGCCTACCGTAGTATACTTTGCTAAATTTGGTGTAAGACATAAGATCATCTTACGGCTCATAAATCTTGGCGCAGTTTCTCTTTCCATAAGGCTATTACAAAATCTATTAGACACCTTCTGTTGTGGCTCGATTCATATTCTCTCGTTAAAATGATTATCTATTATATTTCCGTACGATTCGGGGTTCATCGGAAGACATGATTTTAATTTTTCAGAACTCGATCATACAACCACAATCTCAAATATTGCAAGGATGTCTAAAAATCATCTACAGATTGTTGCGTTTACTTTCGATGAACTCATGATGTATACCTTAGTCTGATTTAATCTGTTCTCACTTTCTTTTTTCTTCATATTGCAATGCCTTTAAATTATTTGTTTTTTTTTATTTGGAACTCATAAAGTTTGAAGGGCAGATTTAATGTATAGAATCCTTTTTAACATTTATTTTCTAAATTATGGTGCTTTTTCAATACCAACAAATTTTCAAGTCAAAAGGTTCGAGACATTCTTAAACAGTCGTTGTCAACATACTTGAAGATCAATCGTTGCTACGTACTAAAATATCTTCCTCCATCAAAATGCTTTATGCTTTAGCAACAAATTTAATGTTCAAATTATTTGATAACCTTTATGTCCGCAATGTTGAACTAAACTAAGTTGACACAATAATTTCAAAAACAATGCCTAATCTTCTCATGCTCCCGAAATGGTTTAATTAATGTTTCAATTGATCTTTGTTCCTTGCTTTCTCTATTCGTAAGGATCTGCTGACATCGGACCAGTACACGTACGTGATCAAGAGTTTCACCAAACTTCCCAAGCAGTTCGACGTGATTACTTATCCGACACTCGTCACGATAATACATGAGAACCCAAGTGCCAGAAGCGTGGTGGCGAGAGACTTTAGCGTTGAGGTAAGTCCCACAAGACGATTAGATTCGATGATGTTCTGCCGGAGGATATTTTCTTCCCTCTCAAAAAATTTAAACCAAAAGAAAAATCCAAATCCTATGCACTATCAAATCGTGAGTAGTCGCGAGCTTTTTGTCTTATCTGATGAGTCGTTAATTACCAGATTTAGTTATTACCATTCTGGCGGTGCGGTTCGGCTAACGCAAACTGCTGTGTTGCCAGGTTGTTGCCGAGTGGCGCAAACCCCCTCTTGTCGTTGCTAATGATGCGGTTGACGCGATCAACTTTTTTACCCAAAAATTCCGCAGACAAGAAGAAGCAAAGAAAAAAAAATCAACCTCCATTTAATTCATACCCCACTCTGTTTATGTCTTTTTTCCATGTTGCGGACTTAATGAAACATCGTTACGATGGTGCATTTTGTTGCTCTGGCGGCACGTTGTCCATCACAGCTGCTGGATGAGTTCAAGAGCTCCGATATGGCGAAGAAGAATCGAATAGTATCCCTGCTTGTATAGTGTGCGTTTAAAGAACTGTGAAATGCGACGAATTCGCGCGTCTGTAGAGTTCGAGAACTGGGCAGCAAAAAAAAAAAAGAATGGACACAAAAAAAGCTCGAACACATCATTCAGTTTCGCGTTAGCGGCAGAAGATCTTCTGGCGACATTAAATCGTAACGTGCGGATCACTCGTTTAGCTGGCCGCGCCAAAGACAACGCCGCCTCACGTACGGTCACAGACGGTGCTATAAAATCGGACTATAAGCGATCACCAAGAGTGTTAAAAAAACCCGCATCCCGTACACCCGAATAAATTCCCCTAAGGACCTGTGACCGAGCTGCCTTTTTACTGGTATGTGTCTTTGCGCATCGTTAAACGGTGAGCCTTTATCAGCATCAGCAATCAGTATCGTAGTTTTGGGCAGCTCGGGTTTACGATTCCGACCGGACCGTTTCGAGCTGGAGGCGAAATGACCGAAACCAAATCCAACCTTTACTACCCTCCAACGCAATAAGAGCTGTCTTTTGGTGGTCACAACCAACGCACGCCTAGTGACAGCAGAAAACAAATCTCGCATGTTGCGTCCCCGGGCAAAGGGATTCTTGTCACGATTGGATTGTCTGCACGGGCACGACATTTCGCACAACGTTATATCTACTACTGTACTACTAACGCAACTTTATTACCACCCAGCACCCGGTTTGGAACGTCAAACTAACTTTTCTCGTCGAATTGCGATCAGGACAATTCGGAAACTTTACTACACTGTGATTAATTTTTAGGTTGTAGTCAAACTCAGACAAAACAGATCAATGGAAAACCTATTCTCTACCAACACGAAACGATTAGGGTAGTTTTTGAAGTAGGAGCTAACAGAGACCCCAGGCGATAAAACGAACTCTTCATTTTTTCGGGTCAATCTGCAGCCTAATATAGAACTAGTATTGCTTATTTCATATGAGCCTGTGCTACACGGCCATGCATTGTTATTTCACGCCTGGAGTATCCATACTTTCGTTGTATTTTATTTTACATTCTTTCGATCGGAGGATCAGGGAAGCAAGAGGACATGAACAATAAATTAACCGTGTGCAAATACTGCTTTTTTGTACTTAACAAATGGTGTTGATTGTACTTCACATACCTAACGAAAGAAACATTCAGTATAGGGTGTAGAGTCCGATCGGGTTTTCAATAATGAAACTTATCTTGTTTTTCGATTATTGGCTTTATTCTGTCATCTATTTTATAAGTTGTAATAGTCTATGATATTTATTTTTTATGTATTCATTCATATTTGCTCAGAACACTCGCATTGGGACACCATTTTTAAATCGTTCCTATCTGCAATGAATTATTGAGTGTCTGATTTTTTTTTCGGATCAATATGCATTAACCAAAGTACTGTGCAATATTACAAGACTCACCAACCATTTTATTTTGCTGTAGATTACGAGTAATTGGTCTAGAATTGAGTGCAAGTTTATAACGTCTGTCAGTCTGACAGAATGCAATAATGTTATCGAGGAAATCTGAAATGTGTTCTGGTTGAACGAGATCCACAAAAATGCCCTTGGCAGGACAAGTGTGTAAGGATTATCGCAGATGGCGATAACGATTTCCATAAATTATTTGTTCATCTCGAAAGTCTCATCTATCCCGTTTTCAATCACTTTGCAGAAATGACCATTGGTCAAACTTGAACATTCGTGGCACTTGCCGCTCACACGTATTATCCTTTGATGTGTCGGTAGTGAACGTTAAACACGTACAAATTTAAATATGTAACACCTCGTACAACAATCGCCCTAATCCATCGGAGCGTCGAGCAGGCATTGCCAGTCCCGCGTATTGCACGCCGTTTTGACAGTTTTTTGGCCATCATAATCCACCTCATCCGTAACATTCGAACGTCGGTCCTCCACGTCGACACGTGTCGCTGCCGAATGGGTGTGATAATTTGGTTAATTGTTTCCGAGTGCTGGCAGCCGACCGGCCGTGACCAGTTTTATTGCGTTTATTGTTGGCCATTTTTTGTCGGATCTTTTCCAATCGCAGTGGACCGTGGCTGAAATTGTTCTGATTCCTCCCGATCTAAAGACATTGTTATTGTAGTCCAAGAAAAACTCGTCGTTTCCAACGAGGGCAACTGGCTGGAGACTAACAAAACTCCCATAGGATACCAAAACGACACTATTTCTTTACTTTCAGCTCTAACTTCTTTGCTCATTTCCCGGCTCTCCATTGGGTGTATGTGATTGCTTCCCCTTATGCACTCTATGAAGTTGTCTTACGCTGCGACAAACCTGCCCTAGCCTTCGTTTAGCGGATCAATGCCCCCGGTAAGTGGGTGGAAACTCACAAGAAAAAAAATCCCGCCGTCTTTCTAGCTTCGTCGTCCCCTGCACGAATGTTTTCTCTTGAAAATCTCAATAATGAAATTCATCTAATCTCCTTTTGCGCTCTGCTCGCGTACGAAAATTCGCAGTTCTGGTGGGGGTCGGTTCAAGTAAGTGCGTTTATTATTCAAACAGAGCTATGCCTAGGCATGTTTCGTGAATCTTTTGGTACTAGACGCACCCGGGAACCCCGTGCATCGGGCACTTTTACCGACATTGAGGGAGGGTGCAATATTGCTTCTGTTGTTATTTTTCGCTTCGCTTTTGTTATTCAATTTTAGTCCTCATCTGCCTTCATGTTGCACTTTTCGCAGTTGTACGTCTAATTTGATAATGAGAGTGATTAGATTATAATCCCGTTTGTATCCCGCTCCCTTCGCAGAAGCAGAACTGCATGGAAATCGTAATCCAGTGAGCATAAGCGGATATCGATCATCGATGGGGGAAACTACGTTCTAGACACTAACTCAGGGAACAACATTAAGAGTAGCGGAATATTGTCATTCCAAAAATATGGTTTCAATGTATTTTGTAAACTTGGCGATACATCTGTCTGAAGGTTGTTTCATTGTTTGCTGCTTCAAATCAAAATTTGGTGCAATGCTTTCGTTATTACTTGTGCTAGTTTGAAAGCGCAAACTAACGCACAAAAGGTCAAACATTCCTTTCAGAGAGTAAAATAAGATTACTATAAACAATATTTAAGTCCTTCAACAGTTTTTATTGGAAGAAGATGATTCTTTCCATTTCTAATATCATGCTGTTTTTTTAAAAACAAAATGACGAGAATATTTAAATAATAAGAACGAGAATATTTGACAATCCAATGCAAATCAAAAACATTCGCAAAAGTTACGTGTCTGGCATTAAGTTTTCGGATCAACATTTCATAGATTTTAATTAAAATCGCTTGAAATTCCATGAAAACTTATTAATAACAAGTGCATGAAACTTCATATAATCAAATTATTTAAAATTTGATACTAGAAAACGGTTCATTCTAGCCACCAAATCATGTGTTGAACAGCGTAAAAGTTTGATATTGTTTCTATGGCTCGCGGGTAGCGACTTTTTCCAACACAAAACTTACTCACTTTCAAATATATTCAAAAGTTTTCTTGTATGTATAGAGGGTTTTATAGTTGAGTACAATTATTTTCGACAGCTCCAAAAACTGTTAACAGATGGCACAACAAGGGATGAAACGTTAATGGGCCTTGCAAACTACCAATGTACACGTAGGACGGAGGCCAGTGTCGAAGAAACATTAATTGAATTACCAGAAACATTCGTTTCCATTAGTGTGAACGATGGTGAAACCATTTTACAATAAGTTAGAGAGCAAAGAAATCGATTAAAGAATAGTTTGTAATGTTCCATAATATTTACATTCTTCTGTGTCAATTTGCCAGCAATGCAGAACGCAATTCAAATCCACATATTTTTTTTCGATTTAATTGTATTTTTGCTGAATGAGAAGCACCTACCGTTGAGTTATATTGGTCGCATGAAATCTTTATAACAGTACGACTTTCTACGCAATATGTTCGATACTTTCTTTTCTTTTTTAATTATTTTAATACACTTTATCTACATCATTAATCATTCACAGCAGACGGATATGCAATATCTGCATGCAGTCCAGGTCTTCAAAATTGTCGCACATAAATTTCCTTTTTAACAATCTATATACAATTCCGGTTTTCGGCTACTTGTCGACGAACATGGATGAACGTGGAACTGTAGTGAACATTTGCTTCCGGTACGGTGGCAAAACTTAGCGTTACATGAAACAAGTTTTGCATCTGGTTCCTTCTTGAAAACATCAACAAAGTATTAATATTGCGAATATGTTTATTGACAGAGGTTCTAGTTGACACTGTTTCAAAACCAGGTGTTTTTAATGGGTTATCAGATAATTGCAATGCAAAATACCAGGTGAACTTTCAGCCATCTTTTTTTCATCATAAAGTGCAAGCGAAAAGATATGAAATATACAAACAATTCTGTCGCATACCGATTCCGTTTCTTATTTGCTGGTAGTCCATTCGTCTCAAACGTACTACACCTTTCCAGGCTTTCAGTGGAAGTCCATCACTCAAACGATAGCTTTTCATCTCACCATAATCGATATGAAACAAACTCGCTGCAAGCAATAGATCAAGAGGTCAACAGCCGTCTTCGAACCATCGGCACATCGACGGGGTGCTGGCGCTGACAGGTTCTCAGCGCTCGTCTTCTTCCGAGTTGATTGAATTAGGTCCGTCTCGCCCACGTGAAAGCCGCTCGAAATATTGGCTAGAAAATTATGTTTTAAATTTGATGATATGCAAGACTTTGGCCCCGACTTGATCGTTGACGGGGGTTGAGGCGGACTACGTTCAAACGAAGGATCGATGGAATTGAGGGGATTACCAGGAGAACGGCAGTCGGTCCATTAGAATCGATTAACAGCATTCGGTGGCAAGTATGGGGGGCTGCTGACGAGAGTTTTGGGAGAAGTTTTCCTGGTATCTTTTTCCACATCGATCGACAAATTTTGACTGATTTCATAGAGTGCCTAGGAAACGTCTGGACTCTAGCCGTCTTGATTAAAGATCGCTATTGTAAAGCTTCGATTCCATTTCCATCATCTCAGCGTATCGGCTTTCCAAAATGCTGTTAACATAACTTCTAGCCAGTCAGGACCGTTTGATTGGTTTCGATTTAATTTCATTAACCTCTGATGCTCCCAAAGTTTCGCCGTTCCGCTCGTCTAGTTCGTCACGGACTCCGATCACACAGCACATGTTTCGGTCTAATGTTAAGAAAGAAAACTGAAGAAAGAGCCATCTTGAGACGTTAATGTATTTGAAGATTTCTTTGGTCATTACAACTATTCCGACGGAAACTGAGGACTCCTTGTCGGGAGACGAGGAAATATTGGGGCGATGAGAAATAAGAAAAACTACCCTACAATTGCACCATTTCCTTTTCGCTTGTTGTTACTTCAAATGTTTGGTTTGGTTGTTGTCTGTTGTGATGTGTTGAACACAACTGCAGGTGGAAAACTAATTACAGGTGCCGGTGCATCCTAAGCCGAACTTTTGCCAATTCACGGGCTCATTAAAGCCTTATTGCGCTGGACGGGTGGGCACCGCTACGGGTAACAAAGGAAAAGTCGGCGTGGAAAAAAGAAAACAAGCACCAATGATAGCTTTGATGTATCGTATCAAAATACGAAAATATTCCTGCCCACTACGTGCTACATGGCAGCATCTTCAAGGGTGTTTACCACTTCTCTCACGAAGACACGGAGCAAGGGCCTCCAGTCATCTGGAGGCGGCTCCGGGGTTGCCGGCTTGTGGGCGGGGGTCTGCGGGGCGGAAGAAATATCTGTTCGACAGTAAAAGCTTTTAAGGTCCATTTTCAAAAATTAATACCAATTTTCAACTATTTATAGACGGTCCCGCCACGGCGTTCCGCAGTTCTTCATGCGTTCTAGTCCATGCTCGCATACGCATGACGGCGAAGCAGGGACGAGGGAGGCAAAACGCTCCTTGGCGTAGAATTGAGTAGAATCGAAGCCCTCCTTTGATTTAATTCCGTATTCAATTTTTTCCTCCAACTTTCGCTGTACATTTTGGACCGATTTTCCTCTGACAATAAATTTTCAAACGGGCTCACGGAGCTGCCGCGTTTGTTGCTTGCTGTCTTCAGGCTTGGCAGTTGATGGCAACGCGGCTTAGTTGACGGAATGATGGTGCATTTTTTCAATGGGGGAGCCAGCTAAGTCGGTTGGCTTGGCAAATTCATGTTTCGAAGTCGACTTGTGGAAAGATAGTTGACCGTGGAACTTGCCGAACAAAAAACCTAACAAAACAGAAATGGTTGGAAGGCAGATCGCTGGCAAGGGCGGGAGCTGTATGAAACGGTGCAGGCTAATACACACTGGTGGAGGATTCAAATAATATATAATTAAAGCTAAAAGCATTCTTGGCGTTTGCAAGCAATGCCTAGCCATTCGATAGATAGAACCCTGAGCACTATTGTGTATAATTGTAAGCCGTCTCCCGGGGGCGATGTAACAGCGGTTGCCCTGTGAGTTTTGAACCACATCAACAGTAAACGGACAGTGGGGCTGGAAATGGTTGGATGACGGCTAATCTCCAATGAGGAGGGGGTGTTTGGGAAAAAACATTCCGATGTGGATACAGGAGAAAATTATTCTACCGTTTGTCCAACTGATTCGTTTTAATGATATAGTATGTGACCATGATAGATAAACCCTACAATGACAAAACACTCTATATTTTACGTCACTATGAAGTAGACTACAGAGCAGGCTAAAATAGAAACAAAAGCTATTTGCTTTGTGATGCTGAGAACAAAATTTGAGGACAAAAAGGAAGTCAATTTGTTACTTCCCCTGTTCAAGAACAGTTAAACTGATCAAAACGTTCACAATAGTTGTCATAAATCCCCTAAAAACCACCAAAAAACCAAGCAAAACCAAAGTACAACACAATAAATGATGAAACATTGTGCTGTGTACATACTTGGTGCGTGTTCAGTTCGTGACATAGTATTTTAGGGCATGTCTCGAAAATCAAAACTCGTATCGCATCCAAATTTACATCAAAATAAAGAGAACTGAATTTTGTTTCAGTTTTTAGCCTGCTGTGTACTGATTTTATTTGTGTAATGTTTATAACAAGCTATCCTGGCCGTCATGTATTTGATGTAAAAAAAAGGTATAAAATTACGCATATAATATTTTATGAATGAGATTGAGACAACGTCGAAATTAACTCCACCATTTCACTTTGAACAAACGTTGTTAAAGTATCGCGAAGAAAATGCAATAAAACATATAATTTGAAACGAAAAAACAACGAAATACATGTATTTGCAAAAAGATAGTATTGTACAGTTTGTAAATTGTCTCATGTTTAGTTTACATGAGGCGCAAAACAACCTTTGGAAACGATAAAATGCTGTCAGTCAGTGAACTTAGAAAATGTGCGGAAATGGGATTTTCGGTAAACACACTACCTCTCTGTTGTTTTATTTACAGTTAAAAACTCAAATTAACACTGAATGCGCTTTCAGTGACAGCAAAACTTGTTTTTGCTTATATTTTCAGTCTTTTGCATAAAGCAATGCGTGTAAGCATAAAGCCCAAAATGTTATAAACTTTATGCAAACTCATTCACAAACTCACTCATAAAAAACATCATTTCTTGAAAGAAGAAAAGTCTCTAGGCTCTGGAATATATTAATCTTAAAAATTATTGGTCTAGGTTATTTTCTATGTTTCTCTATGCTTGATATTGTAAGCAAAAAGAAAACTCGCTCAGCGTATTCGAACATATCTTTGATCTTGTTTTATTCTACAAGAATTGAAATCTTCGTCTCTTTGAAAGGATCACAAACAGACACCGTCAGAAAGTTGTGTAATTTCTGTCAAATTTTGATGTAATATTCTGTAATATTATAAATGCGAAAACCGTGAATAATTTTCTAGAACTTTTTCTGTAATTTGATTGTTTACATAATTCTGCAAATAATGTAAATATCAAACGGCGTCTGGCAGAGACTCAACTTAATGCCACGTAATATTTGTTCATGATATTTTATAAATTCAATTTTCTAATTAGATCAGTCGCACAGAAAAGTTGATCTCAGCGAAGGGATGAAACAGTTTCCTATGGAGGATTGACATGTGCTCGGCTCCAGAATAGTGCCTGCCCAACTTTGTTCGTAGCAATAGAAAGCAACAAAATGGTGCCTAAGCCACGAGGACGGGTTTGAAAGCGTGATGGATTCGCATCCCCAAGGGTTTCGTCCATTTGATACCGTGTACAGCCAAACAGTGACGCTAGACATAACAAGAAACCCGGATAGTTTTCGGATAGACTCGCTCTCGATCCCATTTTCGGCGAAACCTAACCGCACCGCATTGGTCGGAAGCGGGAGCGACCATCCGAGTCCGCCCGAGTTTTGGCTTTGCTCGCAGCAATAATGTGCCACCTATATTGATGTTAACTGCGACCGAAGCCGGCATCATCCTCCAACGGGACCGATGGGACGGAACGCCGTATGTTCCACAAAAACCACACCCGTGTGTTTGCACCGCACCGAAGATATCAAATGTCAACCCCTTTTGCTCGGGACTAGATCCACCGGGGACTGGAGATACGGAGTGGATGGTGGGGTGCAGCGAAGAAACGATGTACCGGGGCAATCGTGGGGCCTTGGCGGAAGTTTTTGTTTGTTTTGATATTTGCTAAAAATATCATATTTTCTCCCTTCCGTCGAGCGGTTGCTTGTTCCGTTGACTTAGATCCCAACCGAAACGGACTTGGCGTTATTTGTCGTTCGATACGGCATTGCCTTGAGAGAGCACGTTTGGTGTGGTGTGGAGTCTTGGGAAGGAGGATTCCCATTTTTCCTCTAAATGTGAAATATGTCTATAATTTAGCTGGCTATAAAATCCAGGATATGTTTTGTAAAACTCTTTCCTGGCACTTTTCTAACTTAATGCAATGCAGTGCTGCATAAGGCTTGCTTTGAAAATCCATCCAAATCGAATTCGGAAGCGGCACCAAGCAATTCGATCGTTCCGCAACGCGTTACCATGGTAACGTGAAGTGTTATTTTTCCATTCAAACCCGTCATGTTGACATAGCACGTTGTGCGTTTGACATTTCCCATGCGGATCCATACCGGGATGGGTCGGGCCCGAGGCCGGATGCAGTGGAAAAAGCGGCCGTCTTCCGCGTCGGTGGTCCTTGTGCCATCCGCGGAGGCGCGAAACATGATCCCGACCATTGGTGGGAGTTTGACGTATCGATTTCGGGTGAGTTGCGGTGGGTTTGTGCGTGTGCGGTGTGTTTTTGTGGTTTGCGGTGGGAGCATTTTCCCGGTTCCTCGCATTAAATCTCCAATTCAGCCCAATCCCGGTGCCGGGGAGTGCGTTGTAATAAGTCATGTTAATTAACGCTTTTATGTACGTTATGTACCACCATTCCTTTTGGGCTTCATCGCCAGTGAAACCTTCGTCCCAAAGCACCCTTCTTTTTCTCTCGTGTTTGTTCGCTTGCCGCGCGAGTTGGCATAATTTGCGATAAAGTTTAAATTTATTGCACGCTTCGATCGGGCGGCGAAGCGCATCGGCATGACCAAAAAACAATGGTTTCTTTTTAATCGCTAGATCACCGTCAGCCGAGTTTCCGTGTGACCGGTGGGCCTCAATCAGAAGATTGAACTTATCTAGATATGATTTACAATCAACTTAACTCCCATTATGATCGCACGCCATTATCATCTTTCTTCATTCCGGGTGCTCCACCAAGGGTTGCAATTGTTTGAAAAATATTTTTCCTGCTGGAAATCACGTCTGTGCTCCGGATTTGACGAGGCCAGCTAGTTCCCCGGACCCCCGGCAGGTCAGCGTGTTGCAATCAGTCCTGCAGTTGATGGCTTTATTTTTTGCAAGCTGTTGCATGCGGTGCATTATCGCCGGTTCTATAGAGATACGGTTGCAGCGATAAATTAATGTTGTCGACGTAGCGCAATAAAATGTGCATTACCCCACGACGAAACTAGCCGTGTTGCACATTTAGCAGATAAGAGTTTCATTGCACTACTATCGCGTTTATGACTTCACCTAGAGGGTTCGACATTGAGACGAGGCAGTAGTAAAAGCTGGATGGATTATACCAGATTAACTGTTTGCATAAAAGCTAATGTTGTTTACAATAAACCAGTTTTAATGCATTGCTCGCTTCGTTGCATGGAGTCTTTTCCGCAGCTTACCTTCCTGTTAATGTTGAGTTTAAATTTCAATTTGTCGTAGAAAGCTTGGACCGGGAAGGAAAAATATGTTCTCCCATTGATCATATTTTTGGCAACCATACCAAAACTGTAACGCGTTGTAAAGTTTCGCCTGGCACTATGTTCAAAAAATTATGAATTATTTAGCACATCTTTTTGGTAGATGAGCACATGTGTCCGTTTTTTCTCTTTGGCAGCGTATGCACCGTCGAAGTTCTGTCCGAGATTTATGACTTCATCAGAAGGAAATGCACTTTCAGTACCGTGTAAGATTGTTTCTTGCTAGTTTTTGTAAATATTAGCAAGTAGGATTCAGGAAGAATCGTAAAGTGTGATTATCTTTTAAAATTTTATCGGGAGTGTTTGCGGTTTGGTCTCTGAATAAAGTAGTATGCTTTAAGGTATAAGTATAAATTTTATTTTTATTGAAATTTGAATACGGGAAACTTAACATGACATGTTATACATTTAACAATAATGACTAAATTAACTATAATTTTAGTCATTTTAATCGTAGAACTGTGGAAATTCCCATAAATCTCCTAAATATATTTTAACAATATCTTTGACAAATATTGAAACCAAATAAATCAAATTAAACTACTAAACATCACGCTTCCTTATTATTCGAACAAAATGGAAACATTTCAAATAATTAAAGAATAAGATTATTTTTATAAGATGATTACAAAAAGCCATCGCTTCCTACACAAACTATATTAATGCTCTTCGTAAACGTAACTGGCATGATAATGCTTTATAACCCATTGTAATGTTTAAGTTTTCAGAGGAATAGGAGTACAATCTTCATTGTTTTCTACAAGCAATGTACATTTCGCTTTGGTATTTGTATTCTCCCCCTATATCTCGTCACACACTTACATATCTTTTCTCTACGAAATATAGTTTCATAGTTCTTATTTCTTACAAACGATTTACAGAATTAATTTACTGAACTTGACTGAACACAAAAAAAAATGATCGATCTACCCACCCAAAATCATTCTCGCGGGTTGTTTTATTCCGCGAAAATTTTGGTCGTATACATTAATGTTAAAAGATGGGCAAATTTATCTTTTCAAGTTGAAGCCTGTCAAACCTGTGCAAAATGGTTAGAGCTTCAAATTCTACAATCCCAAAAATGCTCAGAATTTCCTTTGCAGAATTTCTCTAATTCAAATTAAATTTTCTGTGTATGATTTAAAAATAATAAAGCGCCGTCAAGGTTCCATGTGAGTTTGAAAGGCATTCATTTCGTTTTGGTTTTGTTTCATATTCGTACCGAAAATAATTTAAAAAAAAAACAAACACAATCTACCAAGCACTGTGGACGCATTAGCGCCACCATCCCAGATTGCTATGCAAACCATTTGAACCTGGAGCTGAAATACGGCGACTGGAAACGGCGTAACCGCAATATATTTCAACTCAGTGAATAAATCAATGCTCGTTGCCGCTAAATGGGTAGCAGAGGAAGACGCGCCAGCTAGCTAGAAAAAAAAACATACACACAGAAAACCCATGCTCATTTTTTCCAAATTCTCACACATCCCTTACATTGGGTTTCTTATATTTTCCTTTCCAACCAATTTCCCACCACCACGGCAACTGATTGGCTGCTGAATGTTTAACTACCGAAAAGTGGCTTTCTCGACCATACTCCAAAAGCCGTTTGGAAACTCGACTTCTTTCGTCGTCACGTGTTGTGCTTTAAACGGATCAGTGAGTGAAAAGAAGTAAAAAGCGACACAAATGCAAAATAGTACACCATACATGTTCCGCGAGAAGAAACAAACAAAAGGTTCTCCTTTCAAATGTCGTAAGGATAGCGTCCAGATAGCGTGATAAGATTTAGAAAATTTCTTTACGAACAGATTTGTTTAAAAATGTCATATAATTTGCTACGTTCTGTTGGTAGTGAAAAACATAATTATTGGGGCGTTATTTTAAAAGCGTTTAAAAAGCAATTACAATTTGTATTTTATCATATAAACATCGCCTTGTTGAGTATGGAGGTGACCTTTCAACTGTGGAAGGAGTCCGAGAAATGTTTATAAAATTTTTTTTAGAAGATGCAACATGCTTATTTCTTCTCATTCTACATCAGAGAATTTTTAATCCTGTAGTTATTAAAGGAGCAGCTTAAGAAAAAAATCTACTATAACTGTGTTTAAATCTAGTATAACTATGTTTAAAAGAATCTTAAAGGTGTCAGACTATTGTACCCATGATGCAACACAATCGAAACATTTTCTCTATTGCGATCGGCTACAGGCTATTCAAAAGGCTTTTGGGTCCACATTTCATCGAATGCATCAACAGGCTTACGAGCTTCGATGATGGGAGTCGCTGGCAACGGTGCCAATGATGGGAGTTTGATTTACGAGCTTCATAAACTCCATTCTCAGGCTGCATTCTTTGTAGTACCCCGTCTAATGCATTTGGTGACGCCGTTCCTCTGCCGTTGTACCTCTGCTAATGTCTTCTGAAGGCGTCGAGTGCACTGGAGTGCGGTTGTTAACAGCTTCTGCGTCAATGACGTTCTTGCACTCGAGAGTGTCCAAAAAGACAGAGGCTCTGTGCGCAATGAGGGAGTATGCTGGAGAGGGAAGGAAAACAATCTTCTTGCAAGTGCCAGCCAAGCGACTGAAAAAGTGCCAAATACCATTCTTAGGTGACGAACCAAACGCCAAAGGAACAATTCCCCAAAGAACTGTTTTTGCAGTATGTTTTTGGAATTTGACTTGGTACATTACTTAAAAACACTTTTATCATGTACATTTTATTATCATTGTTTAAACTTATTTAATGCTTCGACTTATTGACTTCTTAGAATCATTGGAGAGGGATAGAATTTAAACGGTACAAATTAAGTTGAAACTTCCAGTTCGTTTTATTTAAGCTCTATTTTTTTAAACTAGTCAAATTTTCAGAAGACAGGTTCATTTGACTTTAAACTAGATTAAAAAAAAACATTTTCCAGGTAATAAGGGTACATTTTAGTAGCACCTGTCATTCATTTTATTATCCCAGCGTTGCTTTAAGGTTAAGTGAAATTTTCTTAAATTTCCGAAAACCTACCAACTGTTTCTCCATTTTCCCAAGCTCTTGTGTTTGTCTTTTTCTTCTTTTTAACCGCGCCCATCGGCAATATAAATAACATTCAAATACCATCGACTATACAACCGTGGACTTCCCAAACGCGGAACTCGGCAACTGCATTCGGGAGCCGTGGAATTGCTGAATATGCTATAAAATAGAGTGCTTTCATGGGTATGATTTGAGATGGTTTTCCCACTTCTCATTATGTGTTTTCCTTTTATTTTTTCGCCCTTCGTTCGCTCCTCGCCGTGAGACCACCGTCCCACGCGCACCGGGCGCGCGTCATCTCGGCACTAAAGCTGGCACGTCCTGAAATCCATCACTACTGTTTTCCACTAGCCACAAAGCTACTGAATTGCACGGCACATCCATCCATTAGACAGGTTTGTGTTTATTTACGTGTTTTCTTTGCCGCTTGTATTTTTTTTTCTCCCGCTCCTCCCGTCGATTCATTTTCACGTGCTTTTCGTTTGCCTTTTCTGGCTTTATTCGTTTGCTTTTTGGGTGATAATTTTACTGCCGTTTTCCCGGCACTTCCTGCACCACCGGTGCGGTCAGTTGCTGTCGGTGGCTGCGCTGCTGGGAGTTTCCACGATTGGTTGCCACATTGTGTTGCCAGCCGCCAATTTCCGTTCGTCCTTGTTCTTCGCCGCCGCTAATGGAAGTAGCCGAATTTTTGGGCGCGAGTTCTTGTTTGATGACACGCCAGGCTTCAAATGCACACCGCTTCAAAGTGGCTTGCATTAACACATCTATTAAGCGGCGATAAGCGGTCACAGTGTCTAACAAAAAAGGCTGTAGTTATTTGCTCTAGGATCTAGGCTTTTTCACGTGTTGAATTTAAAGGAGTTTCACAAAAGGGGACAAACAAGTAGAATCGTTTAAAAAATTGGTCAATATTTTAGCTTTAATATTTTTGATCAACACTGTCATAACAAAACCGTTTGAGTTATTCAAAAATATAATTTATTAAATTTTAAAGTGTTCCGTTGCATGGAACAACATTTTCAGAAGAGCTTTAATTGAAATTTGTTTATTTGTAAATGAAATACCCGAAGTTTGAAATTGCAACTGAGACAAAGTATAGATACTTTTCTTATTCATTTCTTTGTAAGTGTACTGCACTTTGTCATCTCTGACCAACATTTCTCTTTCGTGACCTTAATTTGATTTCATGCATTTTCCCGGAGGGGTGGAACAATAGTTTTGATTGATATTATCTTTTTTCTATTTTCTTCATGTAAAGTGTATGATAAAATATGCACGAACGTTGACTGTTGACATACTTAGGCAATAAACGTGGTAAAGCGCATCGGTTAGAAAACAAAGGCGATTGAACATATTATACAAATCCACAACTTATGCATAATTGAAAATTTACAACATTTTCAGCATTAGCTGTTTCTTAGAGTTAGGTTTTAAGAAATATATTTTTAGTAGTTGTTGAACCTAGATTTAAGATTAATGTATGGTAACTGTACTGGAAAGCATGATTATCTAATTTTTTTTTTCTCAAATTTAACCACCCCTCTAGCATACTTTATTTTATGCCCGCTTGCACATTTAGCACGCTAGTTACGGTTTAATAGTTCAATAATAAATTATTTCGATTGCTCCGGCCTGGACAATAAACTCTTTAACGCCCCTCGCTCCTAAGGAAGCTCCGCATAATGGCCCAGCGTGCTGCCCAAAATCATCATTACTCACTTATGCATCCGCAAACGGCATCCTGCGAGCTACAATGGCAGTAACGTCTTCCGCTGGAAGTCAATAGTCGATCATTAATCGTCAAAAGCAATCGTCGAGAGCGGTGTGTCCCCATTCTTTCGCGGCAGTTGCGCAACAATTAGCCAAAGACCGAAGCCTTCCCCGCTGGGTGTGATATCTGCATACGCTCGCCCATCAGCGACTCCATTCAGCGATTCCCGTTTGGAATGAAACGCCTCCGGTAAAGCGCACATTTTCTTGGTTTACACCGACACGGTTCCTCTAACACTCCGCGGGCGATGGTGCTGCGATAAGGCCAGACCCCGGTCGTCCTGGTTTGCCGCATGCGTAATTTGTTTTGATATTAATTTAACCGAATTCGGTCACGTGTCGGTGGCGTGCTAGGATAGTGTGGGCAGGGAGGGGAGGCGCAAGATGAAGGGCATTGCGAAATGCACAACGGACCGATGATGACTTCACGAAAATAGAGCAATCATTTGATAGCTTCCTTCGCCAGCGGTTCCCGTAGGAAAAGCCGGCAAAATGTCTCTTCCCGGACGGATGCAATCTTAACCTGGGCGGACGGCCACTTTCCACTCGCCCGTGGTGGGTACGGCTTCCCCTTGGCCGCTTTCACGAGTTGGTCACGTGTCGGTTTATTTTTTCCTTCGCCATCAACGGCGCCGCCGTTGTTATGATTGTGTTTTGTTACTTTCGCACACACTCCCGGGAAGAAACATTTGTCAAACACATCGGTACGAAGTGCGGCAGGGTGGACTAGAATAATAACAATATTTATACACTCCGTACAACTGCATTCGGGCTCCCTTGTCCTCCCTCCCGCGGACCGATTTTCCCGATAGATGGGTCGAGCCACGTGTGACAATGACGCCTCGGTCGCAGTCGCTTTCCCGGCACGAAGCGCCCGAATGACTTTACAATGAACGAAACGTGCCGCGACGTTGTGTCCCCGAGCGACCACCACCATCACCACCATTACGAAAGGACCGCCCGGGAGGACTGTAGAACGCCCCCAGACACATGGCGGGCCGGTTGAAGTTCATTAAACACGTGCGGAGCCCTTCGTTGAGGCAACGGAAGGATAAAAAACATTCCGCACCCCACCTATAAGAAAACTGTGAAAATAAAAAAAGAGGAACACTAGGAAAAAATCCAACCAAGCGGCTCAGCATGCACTTGTTGGACGAGCGAAGTGAAGTTAATTTTGGCCGCCAGGAATCGTCAAGTGACGTTACGTCAACAGTACTACTAGGCAATTGTCTCAAACACTAAAAGTTTTCGTGAAAATTGAAAGCGAAGAGAGTTTTCTAGTGTTTGTTTTTGTGCCCCAGTTGGATGATACACAGGTGGAAAATATCACTGATATGGATGTGTTGACAGCGACGTTTTGCATCGTTTACTCCTCATAAAAACAGTTATTTTCAAAATGGAATTCGACTTTTGGCAATTTATTCTTTTTTCATTCGACAACACATAACAAAAATATTTGAATTTTTAACCTGATGATGCTTGTTTCTAACAAGTGTAACGTTCCTTTACCTTTTTATGAGAATTAAAACAAGGAAATTATTTTATTCTAGTTGTTTTTAGTTCGTCGAACACGTATCAATATTTAAAAAGCTATAAATCTTTCAAGAATCTTTCACCAATCTTCAAGATTCTTTCATTTACGTGGATGAAGCGACCAAAAAAAGGTGTCTCGCATTGTTTGGGCTTTACTTTCTTATTTCCCAATTGAAGATTTATGAATTCGAAAACGGAGCAAAGAGTTCAATTTCAAATCAAATTCATGAATCTGAATCGGAATTACTCAACTTTTGATAAAACTAATTGAGAATGAAATCATGTTTGATTTTTAAATTCTAAGATACATACGAAGACAACTTCATTATATTAAAACTCATTTTATTTGACATTGGAAACAAGTTTCGTCAAATTTTCTTACCTGTTAAACTATTTTAGTTGAAATCTTAGACACTTAACAAAAAATCAAAGTTCGACGCTCTGGATTCCTATGAGTATCCCATAATTTGAAATATTGACAGGAATGATCTAAAAAAATCATGGTTTAGATATTCTTCTGAGATTTCAAGTATTTTTTTGACATCTTTTGGTAATATAAGAAGTGATAAAGATGTTTAAATCTGGAATAAGTTTTCTTTACGAACCGTGAGAAATTGATGTTTTCCGCACATTGGTTTTCCCTAACTTGTTTCTTCGACCCGCTTGAGTTTTGTTGAAACAGTTTCCCAGTCACACATTCTAACGGTTCATGAGAAAAAAATGTATGTCAAATATGTTGTGGGAAAACAGGGTTGGGTGAAAACTTACCTTCTGCGATGACCACCGTTTCAGCGGTACACTTACCACATTGATTAACTTTACAACATGTGGCCAGCAGATTCAGGTGCTAGCATAACGAGAGAGATTGGGAAATGCAGGCACCTCAGGCATGTGTGCATCGGATGGAACGGTTTCCCGCAAAACAAATGATCTACTCTGCCGTCAACAATTTGCCCGCATTCAACATGTTTTGTAAACAGCTTCTTACTGAATGATCCATAAAGGAAGGTTTAAAATAACTTCCACGGAGAGAGCATTGTATTGTTTTCTTGCAATAATAACAGATTCCTATAAAATATACATTTCCTCAGACCGGTAGTCGTCTGCTTCGTCATAGCTCTATTAAAATTCACCATTTATTTCCCTCGTGGATTATTAACGTACTCGCAGTATATCGCAGATCTCTTCGATTGACTCCGGGATGGAGTCAACTTTTTTCCATTTGACTTCCTGTCGTCTTGAGCTGGCGCGATCCGTCGGCGCCCACCCAACCCAACAGTGTCCACCACCCATCCCTCCCGAAGCCATCATGTTTGGCAACGGCCCGTGTACCGTGCAACATCAACGGACTGGAACCGAAATTGAAATTGTCATCCCGTGTGGCCCATTGTCCAACGCACCGGAACACGCTCGACGAGGGTTCCCTAGCTCTACGGCAACAACAATGCAGTCCCGGTGACAATCATACCAACAATCAGTGCGCGATTGCGAAGGATCGAAAGCGAAAGCTGCCGTAAAGGTGGTTGAACCATTTTTTTCCATTCGTCCTTTTACCGATGATTAAACTTACAGTGGTGTACAATATTATAGCTTCTCTCAAAATATGTAATATAAATGATTTAAAATTCATTCCTGTTGCAAATTTAAAATTCAAATTGTAAATCTAAAGTTCTAAAAACAGTTAAAGTAATAAACAAACTTTACCCACAATCTCATTGGCACACACTGTAAATCCTGTTCAGAGATTTATTTTCGCGGCGCTCGTGAAAGATTTCACTGTTGTAGCTGTTTTTTTCATCGTTTCACCTATCCGATGTTTATTTGCGCCAGATACGGTAGATCAGGTTTTGTTTACTTTTAATTAGAAATATATCCGTACCCCTCGGTCCCGGGTGACATCGCCTCGAGAGTCCCACCACTGTCGTCGCCTCTTAGAATGTGCGCCTATTGTTGCAGTTGATGTTGATTATGATGAAGATGACGAGAACGACTGCGACAATGGGAATGTTGTATGCTGTATGCCGACGATGTGTACAGGGCGTCGTCGGTTTGCTGGGAAAGGTGGCCAAGTCGGGCGACACCGAGCGGACAGATGCACCCGTGGAAGATGTTCGCTAATTGAAAATCGGGCTTGACGTACCGCTTTTGTGCTTGCTATGTAATGCGCGCAGTTTGGCGTGGATGGCGTGGTGCTTGTTTGCCAGGCCTCAAAATTAAGTCAGATGGTCCTGGGACTAGAACGGCATGAATTGCTTGCCTCCTACTTGCTTTGTCGGGCGCCCATGCCAATCATTTTCATTTACGTTGAAACGTTTCCGGCTCGGTGCGAATTGTTTGACTCTTTGAAGTCACGCGTGAAATTTCCACAATTCATTCGCACAAAATACTACAAGAATGCAACCGTTTTTGTGCACTGCGATAAGATGAGCCTACTGCAAAGGAAGTTGTGATTGTAAGAAAAAAACTTAAAGTGTAATGCAAAATTGTGTCAATTTGAAGAACACCTAACTGGATTTGAGCAGTAAAGAAGCATGAATAATCTATTAAATAAGCTATTTAATTCCCAAGATTGTCAATTTAGCTTTGGCCATATTGTTTACTGATCCATACCATGTCAAATACCTTTTTTATCCACTAATATTCACTTAATTTGACATGTTTACCAAGATGATGTCTATTGTGCTTGGAATAATTGTTTTGTTTTTTCTTTGATTAGAAGGTTTTCATATTTATCGTGATATTTATACTATGTTATTTGTAGATATAATTTAGTATATATATAAAATTTTAACTGAAATACGACGTCATACAATGTTAAAATCTTATGTTTATTTTACAAATATCCATAATAAATAATGTTATACTTGTAAATAATAATAAATATCTACAAATAACTCATTGATAAATATCACAGTAAAACGGTTTTTTGAAAAATGAGGACCGAAAATATGTTGTTTGCGTAGTTAACAACTTGTGTGCTGTTTTTGATTTTCCTTCTGTTATGTAATGGATATATTAATTTATTGATATAAAAGTTACTTATGACCAAAATAGCTTTATGACAATCTTTCACACTTTCATCACAAACTTCTAACAAAATTGCTATTTATATTTTGCGCCATTTGAATAGTTGATCAATATTCCTTCCATTAGATCTAAAAGTATTCATACTGGAACCGAACACATAGTTTTGCAAATATCAAATGCATGACTTCAGCTGAGCAACAAATTAATTTTGCTCACTTTTTGCAAAACATAAGCGACTGTAATACCATTGAAGTTCAGTTCAAATGATCAACCAAACAACCCGCTCTGAATGAATTCATACTAAATAAGTCATCTTTAATGACGAAAAGATTTAGAAAGCAAAAATCGATGTGCTCGTGAGCCACAGTTTACTATTCACAGACTTAAGGAATTTCACAAATAATAAAAATGAACAAGAATCATGCAGTCAGTGGAGAATCGAGAATCAAATGCATTTAATTTTTCAAAATTCCTTAAATGAACGGGCAGCACTTGGAAGCCCAAGCCCAACCAAGCAGTCAAGAGTTCATCGGAGGTATTTTCAACCCCGTGTGGCCGGATGGAGATGAAACGAACCCGATATGTCCATATCACTGACATAATGTGTCTTAATTTCTCCACACCGTGCGCGGCGCAACGCTTTGAGAAACGCTCAAATTATTCAATAGAGACACCAACGAGCGGGCGAGAAATATCACCAGATCCGATCTCCGACAGCCGTGGAGAAAATCGGCGGTGAGGCATCCGATCCGATGCTGGTCAACCGATCGTAGTCCTCCGTCTGCCATGCACACACGCACGCACAACCTTGCCAGGCGAACTCACGGCTGGGGCATGGTTTTCCGAGTTGGCCAACATCGGTAGAATATGTTATCTTTCGCCTTCGATCGTACATCATCGGCTCCGTTGGCATGGTTTAGTCGTGGCTATCTTGGACTTGGGAGCTCCTTGCCGCTCCGAGCTGTTCCGTTCCCTTCTTCGTTTTTTTCTCGTCCCGTTTCGCTCTTCCTTACGACGCGTTGCGGCCTTTTTGGCACAAAGGCAGTTATCTTCGCGGAGCTTCTTTCGATTCCCTACTCAGGCTGCGAACGGCGGACGCTTATCTGAGTGCTTCGATCACCGCAACACATCGAATCGAAAAGAGCGATCAGACCTCAGCCACCAATATGTGGCGACGGAGAAGGCTTTATTCGTCTTCGTCAGCGATCGAGACATTGTTTCTTGTACCGTCACTCTCAACCAACACCCCGGTGCAACCCCGACCAGAACAGGATCAAAGTGTCGGTCGGCTGCCTTGTATTTGTGGTGAATGTGGCCCTTCTTTACCAGAACATTACGCGGTACCTTACCTCGGCTTAGCGCTTATAAAGATGTCATGGTTGACCCGCTGCAATGTTCCGCGGCTAAACGGAAGACGTATGAGGCCTTTTGCACGCACATTGTCCTTGGCCTCTCCGAGGAGTCCGTGTAGACTAGGAAGGGACATTGAGAAAGAAGAAGGATAAAAAAGTAAGTCAGTGGCAAAGCCCCGGAGACGGGATCATCGAAGCCTATCAACTTTTTATGACGCTGGTTGGAAATAAAGGTACGGGGAATCAGAACTAATCTGATCTACCGTGTTTTCAGATCTGGCTTTTCTTTTCTCGTGCGGTGTTTTATTTTCCTCGCATTTGTGCATCATTCTTGTAGTGTCTGTAATATCATCCTCTTTATCGGATTATCCTAGCCCATGGGTCGTGGGTAACAAGAACGATTCGATGAAGAAGCGTTGTTGCGTACCATGGCATTTGTTACAGCTCCTACTCATAACAGGTAGGTGTAAAACACATATTGCAGTATGGATGTTATTTTATTTTCGAATATCAATGTATCAAGGTCAACCAAACGCAACGGAACCTGAAAGGTCTAATAATTCTTCTCTTATATTTCTAAAAACGACTTTTGCCATTTTCACAATTTGCTTGCACTTTATTTACCTTTTATCAACATACACTACGTCCAGTTGTAATAATATCACCATTATTGTTTGGATCTTATATTTTACACTTGTTTTGAGCCATGGACATAATTTTTATGATTCACATTTGCTAATTATACTTATTTTTTGTTTATTATCGTTCTCGTTCGTATTGTTCAACCAATGTCAAACTCAATTTAATATCAATGTCCTTCGAAGCACCAAAAAGTTAGTTAAGATGATATACATGATTTCCCAGTCTAGCTATACTGTTTTTGAGAAGGTTTATAAGCTTTTTACTGTGTTTTTGGGTCAGTTTTGGTGCGTCGATCATTTTCCAAATTTTGATATAAAGGCTTTATACTAACATTTGACGGATCATCACTGAGGAAACGCTCAGCCCTTACTCTAACAACATTTTCACCAATTGTTCTAAACGTTTGCCGACTGTTTAGAATAACGCTGGTCCGGTCTCGTCGAGGTGAATTCGCTCGTTGGTCGATTTTCTATGCGGCTGGATTATGATTGAATAAATTAATGAACAACATGTTTAACAATAGTTGGATAGATCATGCAATAAGTTTAGAGCATTGACCAAAATCAGAGCTTCCAACATACGAGACTGATCAACTGAGGTGAAGTACCAAAATACCGCTATTGGAGTACAGCATGGATCAATCAATGGTCTCAAGTTGCATTATAAAGCAGGACCTTTGTTTGCCTGTTTGTTTTTCGTTCGAATGTTTGACTGTTTGAGTGTTTGCTGCTCTGTGTGTGTGTGTTCAACCGCCACAAGCGCGGGATACTCCTAGCTGCACTGGCACACCAAGGAAGACACCTGCCAAGCGCGCAGATCTGGTCTGTTTGTCACGAACTAATACACCGACTCCCGGCTGAAAACATTGTAGTGCCCACAGTGAGCGCTGTGCATACATATTTTTACTGTGTCTAAAAGCAAAATGTTGTTTCTTTGTTTTTTGAGAGCACATTCTCTCACCTTACGGCGTGGCATGGAATGCGACGCGAATGGAACACTTCAGAGACCGTTAAAGTAAATATACTCTGAACGAAAAACAATATCGTTTCAATATTCCAATCTTTACAGTTCTCGGAACTATGAAGTGGTACTGTCTGAGCAGTGGTAGTACGCAGTTCAATTTTCCTCGATCGTTACGAAGGAAAACAGAACGAACTCAATACCATGCTAAAGTACGCTCTTATCATATCTTGTCATTGTTATTTTTAAAGTGATATTAAATAGGACTAGCTGTTCAGTTGTCGTCTGTGTGGCTTTCATCAAAGTAATTAGGATCTTCCTTTCTTTTGATCTTTCATTCTCTAATACATTTGTGCTAAACGTATCATCAATATGATTATTATCTTACGCTTTATACATATGCTATAGTTTGTCACGTCACGTTCAAGTGATTTACTTTTAACAACACTATTTACAAGAACTCATGCTGGTTCCTAAGTGGAAGATGACACCTTCCTCACCGAATGTTTTACGATTTCTACTCTACGATTGAGGGATGCGCCCTGTGAACCGCCCAGCCTATCATTATCAATCAGATTTCCGGACTGATCCGATGTTTATCAGTGTTTCCGCAAGGGTGCATGAGTTGCCTTCAGAGGGGTTGGAAGTTTTTCCAAGGGCTCGTCAAGGCTATCGCCAGGAGCGGAAAAATAAACAGATTGTGCCTGAGATTGGCGTGCATGATAAGCTCCGAGTGTGCAATCTGTTGACTTTTTATTTTGAATACTTCCGCATGGGAGCGGGAACCCAACAAGATGGGGGATGGTACCTTCCGCGTGCTGACAAAATCAATTATCGTACGTGAAATTAATAGTAAAGTACGTGCCAAAGCAACTTAAAATCAAAAAGAAAAGAATACCAAATGCATCCGTTTGAAACCAGGAGCAAACCAAAATCGTATGAGAAAGCCTTAATTCTTAATGTGTGATATCAGACTGTGAAATGGCACGTAGCCATTTAACACAGCAGTACATTGAAACAACAAGTACTTAAAAATTTTGAAAAATGCTATGAAAACTAAACAAATTCGGCCAGACTTTTAAATTTTTTAAAGAAACACTCATTTTTATAGTACGTATATCCAGGTAACGTACTAATGTTCATCTTATTGATTCCATATTCATGTGTATCCCATGCTATGCTTTAAAAGATTCATTTATCAATGTCTGTCTCTAAAAGTTTCTTTTTTGTGATACTATTTCTTTTGACTTATTTTAACTATGAAATTTCTTCATATTTTTGGCGATTATAACATATAAATTTTTCATCTACGTGTTGTAATATTGAAACGATTTGATTAATATTTTTGTTTTATTGTGTACTATTTTACATTATCTGTTTAATATTGCCATTCTTATTCTATATCTATTTTATTAAAACATTATTTTCATCGATTGAATAAATCACACGAAAGTTATTTAAAAACAAGACCCTTCGAGTTACAGATTCCTTATTTAAACTAATTGGAATTCAATTATGGTGATCAGCATAAGAGTGTGATCATAGCTTAGGCAACTCTAAATGGTCTACTTCTTCTTGGCGTAACGAGTATCTTGGTCATGCCTGCCCGTTAAGGGCTTACTAGACTTTTTCCCTTTGTGTACGTGGATAGTCAGTCTTCTCATATAGGGAAGGGTCCGGTCTCTGTTGGGATTCGAACCCAAGCCGTCGAAGTGGTGAGCCCCGGCGCTCATGGGTCGATTTTCTAACCGGCGCTACCGCTCGGCTGTCGCGGACCCCAACTTGTAGTGGTAAGAAGAGTTAATAACTCAATTAAAAATATTTAATTTACAAAATATATTCATGCAACAAACTAAATTAGTTCAACGAAAATTGCACCTATTATAACAAGATACGGGTTACAAAACGAGGGTTTTGAATACTACGGCAATAAATTCAATCAAATTTTGAAGTAAAATCTCAGCTAACAAATAAAATATGTAAATTGTATCACTAAACTAAGAAAGGGAGTAAGTAAGTTAACGGCACTCTTATCCATTCAATAACATTCGAAACAACTTTCCGCTCTGGATGTTCACACATTGTCATAGACGCATGGGCAGCAAAATGCCCACCAGAATTCCAATGTGCATTCAATCGAATAATTAATGAACTGGCACCTGCAATGAATCACTCATGGTGTGTGACATCATAGAGTGTAACAGTCGTGCATAGCTTTGGTCCACTGAAGGCGTTACGCATTCTTTTTTCTTCTCCCTGAATCATGTTTTACTTCCTCGCCGATCTTCTACGCGTTGGTATTGTATCGTTTCACTGTTCTTCTCTTTTTATATCCCCATTAGCATGATTTTTGTCTTTTGCTGGACCGACCTGCGACGTGTGTTTCCTTGTTTGCTTTTGCATTGTCAGCTAGCTCATTTGTTTCGGATTTGGGATTTTGTTCATATAGGTATACATTCTCATTTCTCTTCCGTGCCTTTCAACGCCGGTCCTGTTATCGTTCTCGGGATCCTCTAAGACTCCGGCTGCTGACGACGGCTTGGCAAAAGGCCTCATACATCACCCCACCACACCGCTAACACCATCCGTCGCTCCACCCACCTGGCGCTAAACATTAAACCGATAATTTATTTCACGGCCACACTCATCTTAATCCCCCACCGAGTTTCTTCCATCGTCCATTGTAGCCGTCCGTGGCCACAGTCGCTTCCGTTGGGGTCCTTTTTCCCGACATGCTACGGTCTCGGGCCCAGCCCCGGGTCGCCCGAAAACCCCGCGAGTGGAACCCAGGAGTGGAGCCGCTTGACAATAAAATGTCATCTATCATAATGATAAACAAGAATTTATTATTTTATGCGGCCACCATTCGGCCATGACGTTATTACTTCCACCAACACCACCACCACGCCAGGAGCCAGAAAGACAAGCCAGGCTAAACAAAACAAACATTTAAACCTTTCAACACATTATTGGGGAAGCAGTATTATTTCTGCCAAAACCGGTCAAGCAGCGATCCGATCATTTGTCCCGAAATGTGTCGGCAATCCAGGAGGAAGCTGAAAGATCGCTCATACGTCGCTCGTGGCAAAGGACAGTGGGATTTGTGGAGAAATCGTTTCGGCCAAAAGCAAGACATACTTAAAATAGGAGCATACCTTACTTTTTGATTATAGAGCTCATGTGAAAAATACTAACCAGCATTATTTTATTCATTGTTGTATTTTAATTTTAATAAAACCATTGCCGCTCACGCTTGGGAAGTTCAGCGTCCCGTCCATGTCTTATCCTAATTGTACCGAGCGGCCTTTTCCATCAGTTAGAAACAGAAACATCCTTCCCCGGCATGTTCATCTTCTTAGATCCCCAATTGTAACCGTCTTGGGTCGGTTTGCTCGTGGCAACCTCCGCTCCTCTGCTGTCGAACACAACGATCAAAAGAGCACCGTAGAAGCGAGACACCTGCCCAATGTCACATTGCGATAGGCGGGCGATATTTGGAGTCGAATTTATTGAATTTAAATTTGCCTAATTTGAATTAATATTCATACACTTTGCCCTCGGCATGCACGAACGCATGCAAGGTCCATATAGTTGTGCGAGAGCTCGCGATGGGGCTGAAGATAGTTGATTACTTCGCCGTGGGCTTTATCCGTGGGGGCTACGAGTTTTCCCCTTTTCGCTAAGGCCACACTCCGAACAAACCACAACACCCGTTTACGACCATCCGACGACGAATGTGGTCAGAAATTATATGGATAGTGAATATAATGTGTACACACATAAAATCATAAAACGATCGTGGCGGGAAAGCGAATCTTGGTTCGGTGAAAATACGACGACAACGACGAAATATTCCAGCAGTTCTATTTCGGGAACGATCGAACGCTGTTCGCCGTCGAGATGGATGAAGGATGCAGCGAAAAGTGGTCAAAATGTGGTAGCCTTTACGGCTATAGCCTCCATAAAACCGACGTACGTACGGTTGGAGTGCTTCGCGTCTGACAAGCTGCCCTTGTTACGTGGAACGTGACATACCTTTAACCGGACCGGATCGTTCCGGCGAGTGTTGGGTAGTTTCAACTTTTGGCGAAAACCATTTTGTAAAGCCTAAACAAAAATGTCCATCCGACGAGAAGGCGACGTTGCTTCGTCGAGCGCTGTAGCGTCGCGAGTTTATGATAAGATATCCTGGAGCTGGTTTATGGCATTTTTGGGCACGTGTTGCGTTCACCTTCGGTATGTAAATTGCCACAATATAATCGCTCTGCGTCAGGCCTCATGCACCCCTTGCCTTCCCCAGATGAATTGATATCGGTTGATTGTTTTATTTTACGGCCGAACGGAAACGAAATGAATATTTCAATCTCCGTTTTCTACTGAGCGAATGTTTGGTATTTTGGTTAGTCAAATACCATTTGCATAAGATGTAAAGACAAACGTTGACGAATTGCAATTCCACTGGTTTTCGAACGAAGTGTTCAAACTGACCGCCTCGAAATGTGTTTTGAAAATATAAAAAACTAAATGCATTTATTGCTTTTTTATTGTAACTTGTTCTGAAAGTGATGCGTATTATTCTTATACACTATTTGATAGGTTTAATTGCAATCAGATACAAATAAGAGAATTCTACGACTTCCAGCTTAGTTTAGGCCTACTACAATCTTTCTGTTATTCGAAACATCGTTAGAAGTCATCCAGTGTCACTTGCATAACTTGACCAATACGCAGCAATAACTGAATTTAATTCGTATTAGAGACAAAGTGTCATCGTTATACGAACTCTTTTTCGTTTATTTCCTCACATACAGAGACAAACATTACCCCAAACAACTTCCGCTGGAATGCAGAAATTTGGAAACTGAAAATCATCTCTGTTTTCTTCATCAAAAATCTGCTCATCGTTTGCTCAATCCTTTGCTATTATCTATGAGACTGGAGAGCCTTCCGGCAATAATATCAATATCATAATCGTATGTCAGGATCAGTATTGAATAATAGAAGATCGAAACAGAAATTTTAATCTCAGTGTCTCTCCATCGCTGGGTTGAAGAGAATGCAAGTATGTTTTATTTATTTTCATTGGATCACATTGGTGTTATTATGTTCCAAATATTGAAAACGTAATGCTAAATCACCCGCAGTCACACATTCGAGCATTGTCCCTAGTCAACGGCCCATTTGAATCATTTCCATTCCGGAATCCGGTTTTCGAATGCTTTTTGGCGCGTCACGTGTACATCGGTAGACCGCACATGACCGTCAATCGCACGTGGCCCGAACAATTGCACCCAATTTTCAGCATTTCCGTTTTCCCATTGCCACCACCATCGTTCGGTCCAACTGAAGACGTCGCCTTGCCGATGCCCCGCGACCGCGACGAACCGGGAACGACGATCGGAAAAATATGCCGAGGACAAAATTAATGCGATTAAACCGTGTTATCATTCCCCACAGATAATTGTCAAAATATGGTCGAAAGTTGCTAGACTCGTGGCGTTTGATGTGCAGTGACGCGGGAAGCCGCTGGGCGCTGGCGCTCGGGAAGGATGTCCGGCCGGCTGCCTTCTGTCGGCGGTCTCCACGCCATACACAAACACGACCGACAAACCGCCGAGACTGTCGAGCAGCGTAAAATAAACAGTAATAATTTATCAACCCTAAAACGTGCACCCGCTGGGCCATGACGATGAATTGTTATTCGAGAGAAAGAAGCGGGAATGCGTGAGAGAATCTTTCGTCGACTCTGCGCGGGTGTATTGAGGGTGGACAGGGCGCGCCGATAGGCGTAGGCAAGGTAAGCTTACACTCGATCGGCGCACTGTTTCTTTAATCTAGTTCAGTTAATGTTTGTTCGCCTAGGGATGTACACAAGCGGCGCACGCGACCTCCGCAGTGCCGATAAACGATGACAAGTGACTAAATGATGGATGTACACACCGTCCTGAGAACTGTTTTCCTATTGCGGAGATGGTAAACGTGTTACCTGGTAACCATAAATAAAGCTATTGATGCTTGAAACTACATTATGTCAAATTTACCCTGTAAAAACAAATACGCTGGGGATTTTGCTATTGTTGGGCTGAGAAATGAGTTCGTAATTTAAACAATTAGCAAAAAACTATTCCCAATTTAAACTTGACATTGCCCTGCTCCACTATACTGTTTAATTTTTCTTTTTTCTGAGTTTTTATTTTTCTTTTAGCTAAAATTTTGTGCTTTACTATTTCAAAAATTATGTTATGTTCAACACTTCCAGAGAAAGCAAAGATGGGGAACTTTGAAGTCCTTTACAGAAATGATACCAAGCCAGCTCTAAGCCAGGTCGTACTCTTATTACAACAACGCCTCTGTCTATTTTAGAGCTCGAATGGAAGATCCAGTATAAAAACAACCACCGTGTTCTGCGAACATGACACCTAATAATCAACATGTTTTCCGCTTTCTATCTAACCATTTGAAGAGCATAACCACAGACATGGATTTGAAGAGCATAACCACAGACAAGTACCTCAAAATCTAGATTGAAAACTTTTTGACGACAGGATATGAAACAATTGATGTTCATGATCTTGGTCATAATGGCTGATTGATGTTGATCAAAAAGTGGATGTTTATGTTATTACGAATGTTATTACTACTACCATAATTATTATTCAGTAAAAAACAAACTAAGAATTATTTCTCAACTCGATCGCTTGTTTATGAACCTTATACTCGTTTTGCAATACTTGGGCGGTAGTGAAATCAAGAAAATATCGGGAAATTGTTTGGAATTTCAAAATCTGGAATCATATTTGGAACATAAAAAGAGTGAACAAAGCAGAACCGGTCGGATGTATCGTGTAAGTCAAGACATATCCTTGTTCAACACTAGCACAAACACTATCAATCCCCTGTTTGAAACTATTCATTTCATTTGTGCGATTATTGTTCATTTCCAAAATGTAATCAATATGTACCTTGCTTTAAAAAGTAAAAAATACCATTCAGGCAATGCTTTACGAAAAAAATTCAGTATAAAATTAACATTAAAAACTACGTGTCTTCGTAATATTACTCTTTGTATTCTTAAATTAAGTTCACTTCCATTCTCTTTACGCATTTATGTATCTTATCAAGCCTCAAAAAAGGAACAGCGCAGAAGAAGTTTAGAGGCCACTGTTATCTCCCTTTTTGTCTGCACCTTTCCCCAGTCTCTAGTTTCCCTTGTTCGGCGGAAGATTGATGTACATGCGTACAGTGGTTAGGCGTACGGCATTCACTATCTTATCCCGAACATGCAGTTGCATTGCAGCTGAAGAGTACCCCTTGACCCCTAATCCTGTGCCAATGAATGACAACGGGAAGTTCCGGTTGCACCACGGTTGCCACGTTGTAGTGCCATGTTTTATTTTTTATTTCCTCTCCTCAAACCTAGACCTTTTCGTATCAGCCCAGACACACAGCAGGTTTTCTACCGCTTCTATATCAACCATTGACGACTTTCCGGATTTTTTTGGTTTTTTGTTTCTTTTGGAAGGTTAAAAAGCGCAACCGTTACGAGTTCTAACAGCTCGGCTGCTACTGGAATACCACCGGTAAGGTCGGAAATAGATACTCCAGTCAGTACAGGACGATAAGGGACATCGGTCCTACCTGAAGCGTGCCCATCAACTAATCGGACCTAAATTCCTTTTTTATGACTCTATTTTGGTGCGTCGTGTTCGTTCTGGTCAGAGCGGAAAATTCATGTTTTATATTATCCGTAATAGGGGTTGGAGTAGGGAAAATCGTTCATTCGGAATATAAGTCGTTGGATTTAGTTGTTTAGTATTTTTTTGTACGTGAAACAACAAAAACTGGTCTTGATATTCAGGTTATTTATTTATATAATTTATCATTTTGCTATTCTTGGCATATAACACAAGGGTCGTTTCCTTGTTTACCAACATTTTCACTAACGCTATGTTTCGTCGAATCAGAATGGCGGAGTACAGCTTGTTTTCTGCGTTCTTCATCTTCCAAAATGCTTTGCTTAACTTCCCTTCGTTTATTTCGCAATGTTGTTATGGCATGATTTTTATCCAGATTTCCATCTCGTTTTGACCCATTTGCGCAGATCGAAAGAGTAATGCGAATTAGGAGCACAACAAACATGGTCAGCACTGTCAATACACTGTACAAAATAAGATTTCTTGCCTCAATGTTTGTTTCCTGAGTCTCGTCCCACGTCGCTAGAACCATCCTCTCGTCTACAGCCTGTGAAAATAACTCGAACTTCTCCTTTTCCGTTACCAAAAATGTGTCTTGGAGATTTACAACAGGTATTTCGAGAAATTTGAGGAAGTTGAGTATTGCGTTGTTTATTTTGAACTTAAGAGATACAATCCTACCAGTGCCGGTTGTACCACTTTCGATGTGGTGTAGGACCCGATCGCCGATTTGAACTTTCATTCTTGGATGAACCTCTAACATTCCTACACCGTTCAATACACTCGTGTTCCGTTTACCGTTTAAAGATATCACTATCGTTTCCGGAATCGGTAAAATGTGCAACCAAACGTTTGGATTTTCAGTCGTAAGCCAAAAGTTTAACGAAGTGCGCACCAGGAACGTTTGACACGATGTGTCTAAACCCTCCAACACCAGCGAGCGTAGGCAACTGAGGTCTCTGCTCGCGGAGAGCTTGCCCAAATCAACACCAAACATGAAGTCACACAAGACCACCTCGGTCAAATGAATGCAGTTGGTTCTGTAACGATCATGATCCACCGAAAGAGTGACATTCTGCGATCGATCAATCAGCAAAACGTCTTGGCCAGGGCGGGGAAACGCGAGAACACCCCTGACTATTTGTGGCAGAATGGTAATTTTTATTGCTTCGTAAACGCTTTGCGATGGCATGGGAATTCGCAGCTTTACAAGAATGAAGTCTTTCGCGAACGTACAATGAACATCAGCTGAGTTGAAAATTTCCCAAACTGTCCGCATATTGTGAGCGTTTGGAGAATTGAACCTTGAAGTATGATTCCATATAGCCGACACTAATTGTTTCTTTTCACCTGGTGAGATGAGCTGTAGAAATTTTTTAACACTAAAACCTTTTGGTACCGGTTGTAAGAACTCCACAAACGCATTTTGTTTGGATTGGACAACTCGAGCTAGTGGAACTAATGTAGCACTCAATTTCTTTACCATTAATCGCGCCATAATAGGGTCGACTTCATCTATTGTTGCGTTGTCAAAGTCAGATAGAAATTTTTGGAAGTTGTCAACGAATTGGGAGCTCCGGTCAGTTAAATTGTTTGTTCGAGAAGAGGTTATGTCTAGTCGCACAGTTGAGTCAGCAATGGGGTCCGATCTTCGTACAGAACGATGGTGTTGTGGTGTTTTCGCAGCTACCATGCTATTTATGTACTCCATCATGTCAGTTGTCACTCGATACACCTGCTGATCGACGTACAGTATTCGTTCGCAGAGATCGTGCTGTTCCGTGGCCAACAGGTTCTCACAAATTTCACGCAGCGTTGCAAACCCATCCTCTAGAAGCTGTGATTCGCTCCGTAACTTCGTCAGGTCCACACGCACTCTAGCCATCAAAAATCCTTCAATTGTTTGCACTGGTTTGAGGTTTTCCATGTAAATCATAGCACCATTTTTCATCTGTTGGATGGAATGCGAACTGCGTCCAGACATTAGAAGAAGAAGAATTATTCTGTGGAAAAAAGATTAGCAAACGGTTAGCATGGCTCAGAGCTGTTTTATTCGACCCAAAAAACGTGTCTTTAATAGATTTTAATTGAAAAACTCTACTGTTTATTTTAATAATGGTCAACTTCTACGCACTACCCTCATCAACAACAAACAAGCACATGGACGGCTTACAAACCGGGTATCTTTCTTCGTTAGCAGTGCACAATTAATGGATAAAACAACACCAACGGGACCTTCTCATTTCCCAAAGGCACGGCCAATAAGAAGTTTCACTTACACTAAGAACATCGCTGCTGATCAGCCTTTGCCTCAAGCGCCTTTGCCGTTTCAGATCCCGAGTCCATCCGACGACGGATGCAGCACTCCGTAGAATAATCCCCAAAGCCCCCGGTCACTTCAGCTTTATTTATAAACTTTACAGCCACGCCAGCCATCCCGGATTTCCCAGCTCCGGAACCGATACCCTCCAGCTCCTGGCCCAACGACCAACCCACTCGTGCCAGACACCTCCGGAGTGAATATTCATGACGTCGCGTGTAACCTTTAGAAACCTTTTGTGTGTTTTAATTAGCCGAAAACCCAACGACAAACGACCGTCCCTTGTAAATCATGCCATGCTTTTAGGGCGATGAAAATGAAAGCGAATTTTCAAACGGCTACGGATGCTGACGCATACACACACGCACGCTGGAGCTGTGCCGCGAGACACATAACTCCTCGGACGGATTAGACATGCGGCTCGGATCTGCATCGATCTGCACCTGCATCGGCTGGATGTTTGGTGGCTTTTGTTTGTAAATTAGTGTTCGCTCGAAATCGGTGAATTATGGACCCGATACGATCCTTGATCCGACTGCATCTCAACAGATCACTTACCGCTTTGACTTTCGCCGCCAGGGAAAGAAAGTTCACCATGCCATCGAATGCATAATTATACTACTCAGGGAACGAAGCCTGCATGTCAATCGCCTCGGAATTCCAATGTTTGCGGATAACATGTGCATATGCGATGAGTGACTTTTTCGTGAGTGAATACTTAATTCGTTAGCTGGAGAAAAAAGTACAGTAGTTTATATGTAAAACTGGGTTTTCAATGCTGAGATGTGTTAACGATAGCAGATCAATCTGGCAAACGATCCATCTTGTTGAGATTTGACAAATGGAGAAAATGGACTCAGGAGATGTTTTCAATATAATAGTTTTGCTTTCATATCCAGGGATTAAACCATGTTTTACTCATCGACTCATTTATGTGTTTAAAGTTTTTTCATATCTGTCATTATGCTGATGTTGATGTCCTAGTTTGTTTACAATGAAATGTGAAATGCGTTGCAAAGATTGCCGAAAAACATTCCATACCACAGATTTAACATCTTAGAAGAAAAGTTCACAGGTCTACCAAACCATTAATTCCAAAATTTAGATTTTAAAGAAGCTTCTCTACGACGCATTGAAACACTTGTCTTACCATAAACTATGGAAGGGACATTTTAAATTTTTTAAGTTTGTTTTTTGTTTCTTTTTTTTTCTTCTTCAATTGCTTGGTTAAACTTAAAACATGCCTGTGGCTTTTACCCCAACTTTGCATTTTGCCCCACTTTCTCGAACATCATCTTTTGTATACACATTTCACAGTTCCATTATGACTCACAAATGTTTGTGCAGATTAAAAATCCCGGATACAAATGTTTCTACGGATTTTATTCAAATCAGGACATCACTTTGCCGGTTCTGTAGAATGTTCTGAATATTGTATTATTTGTTATACTAAAGAATAAATAAAGTACATCTTTTCGCAAAATACAATATGTCACAAGGTTTTGGCTTAGAAAACGCATCGTTGTTTAGCAAACAAATACGATACTCTTTGGTTTTACTTCGTTTCAACTGTGTCTAGGTTTCGTTATCAAAATATATCAATTTGTCAAATTTGAAGCTCACTTCTAAGATGCTGCATTTCGAAAATGTTGCTCGATAGTTGAGCACTGCAGATGACTTTGTCTGGCGCGTCCCAAGGCGCTAATCTCGGTAATAGGTAATGCAATCAACTAATAACGTTACGCCGATCGCCCTAACCGTTCCGCGGCGCAGCGCACACCGTGAATGATTATTATTCGGTGGTGTAAATCAACCCTAAACAACACCCGGCACAACAAGGAGTAATCGGAGTCCCGATCTCATTCCGGCGGGAAGGGAAAAAGGGGTACCGAAGGCACACTACGAGAGCCCGGGACCCGAGCCGAACCCCTCGACGAATGCGGCAGATCCTGGCGTTCTTACCCCCGGGGACTAAACATCCCCCGTTCCGTGGGCACAACAGCCGGGAACGCGGTGGGCATAAAAATCAATCAATCCTGATTAAAAACACCCCAACATTCGCCCAGTTCGGTGAGTGTCGCACTCTAGAAGTGCAAAGCTAGCCAGCAAAACCCGAGTACACCGATACGGGAAGCCGGGGACAAACAATAAACAGTCATCATCGTTCGGGTGCGATTTTAATCTTCCATGTTCCGGCCGCGCACGAGGGAAAAAAATTCTCCAGAAGGACATTAGACATTAGAGCAACAACATCCGTAACCGTACGGTTCGGTAGGCACACAAGGACTCTGACGCTTGATTTCTTTTTTTTTCCATTTCCCAACGAGGACGCTGGGGAGGAAATTTATATCAAATCAATTGAAATCCCTCGACTGCGCAGCGCAGTATCGGCAGGTTTATGGACCATATGGTCCGAAGGGAAGCGGTAGTGACACCGGAGATTGTCAAGGTATTCGTTGGACAATGTGCTGTCAGCTGTAGGAAAGTATTCGTTGAAAATAGAGAGATTTCTAGGTATTTTTCAAAAGTGAAGTGGGGAAATCTAATGAAAATATTCTTTAACAATGAGGTAAGGTTTTTAGTACCGAGAGAAATCGTTTAAATTTAGTTTAGTTGCGCGGAACATCCTTGTGCCATTTTTCCTTGACGAATGCTTGCAGCATGAGTGTGAACAAAGGATCACACTTTAAATAATTATGATAAATGACGCCCGACACAGTCGAAGGATGGCCATCATGGTCACCCGAACAATGCATTCGGCCAACCGATCGGCCCCCGATCGATTAGCCGATGGTGGATAACGTACATTAAGATTTTCACTTAAGCAGATTATGATGACTTTGCGGAAAAGCTCGAAGCCGGCCGGGCGCCCGGAATCCGACGATGACGAGAATATCTCCCTCCGTGTCGACGGCCGCTCCACCCCCGTCCTGCTAGTTATTCATTCCTTTTCATGTCCTTTTTTCCACACGCTTCACATTACTTATTCTCCCTCCCTCGGCGTCACGGTTCAACAAACCCGCGTACCGGCAGCCCGGCCATGGGGTGGTGGGCTAGATTTTCCGGCTCCCTCGGACAGCCATCGGCCCAACTGCCGCATTCTGCGGAGATGTTCCGCGATTCTTCACCGTCATCACAGGAGTTTTCTTTCTTCCCTTCACCTTTTTTCCATTTTTCCCCCTTCCGCAGTCGAAACAAGGCAAGCAGGCAGGCAAACCCGAGTCCGTCCGTATGATTATAGTTATTACGGGGAAAATTTATTCATAAGCTATTGCAACCAATGATGCGGTCGCATAATATTTACATTTCTTCCGGCGCCCCTTCCTGTGGTCCCTGGATTTCGCTTTGCGCCTTTCCGGTTCGTTTGAGGGTTTGCTTTTTACGAGAGAGGATGTTTAGCAGCAGCAGCAGCAGCAGCCAGTGGCGTCACGGTCCGCAAGGTTCAGGTTCAGGGCCCCGGGATTGCGCATTTGACAGCCCACAAGCTGCCACCGCACCTCGAGCTTGGAAGTTGGAAATTGAAATATTAGGACATATGTTGGGAACATGCGCATCGTAATGGTACCCTGCTCTCGAGCGCGGTTTTCGGCGAGGTTTCGTTGCTGTTTTTGTTTCGGTTTCTTTTTTTCGTTGAGTTCCATATCCTCGATTGCGATGTACTACTTCCGGCAACTCTCGAGGGATGCAGATTTTCCCTGGCCGAAGATTAAAGCGATGGAATAGCGGCGCGGGAAGCAGGCGAGTTGCAAATCCGTTGCTGACATCGATAATGGGATGGATGGTATATAAATCCGTGCTGGAGAGGTACGCAATCTCACTCCCTCCCTTGGAGTGCAGGCTTATCATACAACATTACCACATGGTCCATATGGATAGGAGTGGATATCGGTGGAACAGGTTTGTGAGTTTATTGAAGGCTGAACCTGGAGGTTATGATAAGTTTAACCTTTGCTGATTAAAAATTAAGCTAGAAAAGGTACCGCAATCTTGAATGAAAAAACAGATATATACAGCTTTAACTTTAAAAAAATCCTACTTAGCTAAATACTTTGATATTTACCGAATAAACTTTTTAGAAGATCATAGACATGTCGCGTGGATAACATCACTCCAGGTTTTGTAACAATTCTTCTTTTTAGAGATTTTCTATAAGCAGTGCAAAGAATAATTTATCAATTTGTTTATTTAAAAAAAATGTATTTCTCATCCCTAATACAAAATGCACTATCAATGCTCTATATCTTATCACAGTTTTGGTCGCAGTGAACTAGTTGTTCGATTGATTTATTCTTTGCCAAACCAGATATCAGTTCCGAAAAGGATCTGGTTCGATATGTTTTTGAAATTTGTTTACAGGTAATTGAAATTATTTGTAAGTCTTTTGTCAAAAATCAAAAAATTTAATTGAATATTTTTCCATGAATTATATTCATATAATAGAAATCTCACTGGAAAATATAAGTTTTAACTGACAGGAATGCAGATATATGTACTGAAAAACAGTGCAACTCATGATGTATAACATCAACCCTACAATTCATAATCATGGACGAAAAAGATGGGTGATTCACGCGAGTATGTGGTACTATCTTCTGAAACTATGATATGTTGTCCACGTAGTATTATACATTAATCTTAAAAATTCAATCAAATAGACATCAACCCTAAATTTAATCGATAAATATTAATATGCAATAATAAATACAAGTGAATAACAAAATTTGCACAGAAAGCACAGAGAGTCATTTTTCATTAAAGCTATCGCTACGATTGATAACGAAATCGATTTTTCCGGTGCGTTACAAATGATGGAACAGTATGGAATTACTAATTATTCATGAATAATTTATAATTTTTTTAATCTATCTCGTAGCTCTTCCTTCAACCTCTCACTACATTAAAATTCACTGGTCAGCAGAGTTTGGAAAACGTAGTCAATATTCTAAGTCGTTTCAAAACCGCACATTGTGTCTAAGAAATATGTGTTTTATTCCACTTCCTAGACAACATCTTTTTAAAAATGTTTTGCATATAATACTCGTCTAGCATGACAACTATCTGAGATTGATATTAAGTTTTCCACCACCAATCAAAAGCAATGTCATTTAGACCCCAACACAATCAACCAACCTGACCGATTAACAGCCGTCACTAGAGCTCCGCTGTTCAGCAACACATTTTCTTAATTGATTGACTAATGATAGCCATTTCCTGCCGACCGCAACCTCAAGAAGACATTCAATCAAAGTCCGCCTCAGATAGCACCGGAACTGGATCCTGCCAAGTGAAACGTTGACGGAAGCGGTCGGAATTCATTCGTATCCCGTTTGGGTTTCCCGACAGTGATTGCCCACTTTTTTTTTGTTTAGGCCACCAGTTTGGGAGCAACTTCCGTCCACGGGATGCGCATATTTTCCACCCGCTTGCACTTCCGGCCAGCTCCGGTCGGAGAACGTTGTGTTGTCCGATTATCATAAATTATGTGGCCAGCTGGCAGAGTGCCGATTTGCGTGTCTGAAATCAATACACCGAAAACATGAATCATCATCGCTGACCATCGTGAACGTGCCCATTGTCCCCACCCACCCCCACCTCTATCCCTTCAAAATCCCTTCCCAGAACCCTGTCCGATTTGACCGATTGCATAGATCCCCTCGGATCGCGCCGTCGCCGCTCCTTAAACAGACTAGAACGCGTTTCCGAATGGGGGAGAGGACACCGTAGAGGGTCGGCCAGCGCTGGTATCGCGATGACGTGATGTCCCGTCGTCTGGGCCAAGCCCAGCAAGCATGCGGCGTGCGCGGATCGCGGATGCGACCCCATTCGAAGGTGAGCCACCGTCCCGGAAACGCCGCACGCAACACAAAACCCACGATTGTGCTCTCAATCGTCGGGGCGTCCGCACGGGGCCAAACTGAAAGTCATCTGTCGGCGTAATAAAGCCCGCCTGCCCCGGGTGGGAGTTATTCTGGCCGGACGGAATTTTCGACCGAGTCAATCAGTCAACCGCTGCGGAGGACGCTGTCTTCTCGAGGGTGGGGATGATTGGTATGTTGCTGCCTCGAGCAGGAAAACCCACACACCTTCGATGACCCACGACTAATGACGCCGATCGTGACTTTTGATAATCGCTACGTGCGTGTTCTGTCTGTGTGCGCATATTTGCCAGGGGGGTGTGATGAATAGTGCATCCTTGCTTAATGATTAGCCGGCGATGGAAATGCTGACTTCAGGTCCCATTTCCGTTGTCTGATGCATTTTTGTTTTCCTTGATTTTCGTATCAGATGGCATGGAAAATTGTTGCAGCCCACTAAGGAAATGACCCAAAATTTTCTTAGATTGATCATTAAAATCTCTTCTACATTAAAATAATAATTTAAAACCTACTTTGAAGCTCTTAGTTTTAGCAAAAACAATATTTTAAAGAACACTCTTTTCTGACTTCTGTACACACGCTAAGAAACCGTGGACCTGAATGAGGAAATAAGATTGGAATTTAAACTACTTAAAAGAAAAACTTTCAAGTTCTATATTGCTGAAGAAAAACATCTCTTATTTTTAAACGCCATTGGCAATCAAAAGAAATTTTACAAAAAAAAGTTTTCAACTTCCAGAAATATTTCTTTTCTTGCATTGGAAAGTCTACCATTTTCTTTCCGTGTGAGACATATTCATAATTGGTGAGCTGGAGATGGAAAAACTAAGGAAATTTTAGCTTATTTGTTTTGTTTGGCGTTTGAAAATTTAAATGTTTTTTCTCTCAGATTTACTATCGATTACTCACAAATTCTCTTATTCCTAAGAACTCGATTGAGGACATGATTTGTCAAAAGTTGTGCAAAAACTTAAGCTATCAAAGTGAAAAAATAATTTCTCGACATACAATTTTTTAAGGAATGCTAAAGCGTAAACAAAAAGGCTGCACGATAAAGGCGTGCTACATCATAGATAACAAAAATGGATCGATAAAGAATTTCTTCATTGTTTTTTTAAATCTCAACATTTCCAGTAACCAGTAACGTCACATGAATAGGAATAGTATAATCTGCAGAACGATGGCAAAGCAAACTATGAACATTTTGCAGTCATAGCTAAATCTAGAGAAGTTATACATGGTAGAGCACCATTCATGTCCTAGAATAGATAATGCAATTTAACCATCGTATTTCGTTAAATTAAAGAAGACTAAATATCATTGGTGGATGATGGTAGTGACTATGTTTCCAAAAAGACCTATATTAACGTAAAAGCACCCAACGAAATGAATGTTGCTAACAAAATACAGACCTGCATCGCACTTTCAAACACGTCAACACGATCCACTCCACGTGCAGCTGGCCATGACGACGTTTGCACAAGTGTGTTGTGCAAGGCTCGAATCGTCCCGATGGAACCGGGATCTATTTCACCAGCCCTATCCCTGTGCGATGCACACGCTTTGTTGTACCCGTGGCCATAGTCGTAAAATAAATCTTTTGTAGCCTTTTACCCGAGCCGAAAGCCAGCGATGATGGCGAGTTGTGGCTCTGGGGTCAGTGTTAAAAATGGCCCGTAAAATGCATACGAGTGCGTCGGTTCTACCGGTTGGGAAACGGCGAGCGAAAGGTGCAGCCTGTCCCCGGACCATTTCCAGCCGAAAGCCAACAAACGCCACTAAAAGGGTCATCCAGTCGGTCCGGAGGACTTCTGTATACCGTCCACTGCAACTGTCCGGCCGGCAGGCGGTTTTCGACCGCCCGACAGATGAGCGTTTAATGAAGTTCGGCGTAAATACGCGGGTGATGATAGGCCCTCGAGAGGGAGCGCGCGGTGTAAGGACAGTGTGTAGGGCTGAGCGGGTGTCTGTTTAACGACAGCCCACGATCGATCGTTCGATAGGGAATTGGAAAGATCCCCGGTCCGATTGCAGAACAAGGTTTTGGGCGCATCAAAACGCGATTTTGTGTCACACAACCCGAAGCCAACGGACGGGTGACATGTTCCAAGTGTAACATGAACCAAAGCCGGTGACATTTGATACCCTTTTGAGGCATTGTCTTTTTGCGCGGATTGGTCAATTACTGCGTGGAATATTGACGTCTTGCAATATTTACATTCAAACTAAGCCACTCTTGTCGCATCGAAAGGCCTGCTTTCTTCGCTAAGCCTCACACAGTGTTGATTACATTTTCGACTTCATAAACTATAAGTTATTAAAACAAATTTGGTACGATATTTAAACTTAATTCACTACCAAACTGTTTTCATCGTGGTGTTATATGCGTTCAGGAAAACCTTTGCTGTACTATGCATTGATATAATGAAAATCCCACGCTTTCGGAACGGCATTCCTTCTGAGACCTCCATCGCTCGGAAGAGCACTTTTTTGGTGTATTGCCGCATGTACTTTTGAAGTGTGTTCTCGGTAGCAAACGAGGCCGACAGCACATAAAACATATCGAAGTGAAACGTCAGCTAGTTCAACCACTTAACATATTCAAAGAGCCTTCGGCTTGGGTCAAAGGAGAAGCGCCAGCAGTCGGGAAGCGCCCCGTACAAGATGCACCCCACGGCACTTACCTCTTACGCTTGTCATCGATCCTGGGAGTAGCTAGCCAATTGAGAATGTGTTCGTATACTGGTGTGCAGCTGCACAAGGATGCCGGCTGCAGTTAAATAGATGCTGCCTCTCGAGCTGCCTTGTCAAAGGCGTCAGCATCGTCCTTGTATGTGGCTTGATCAATGTTACGGTCTGGTTGAGGCTCGTGGGGCAGAAACGTCTGTCCAACAAACCAATTGCCACTGTCAAAGCAGACGTTTTTTCAAGCGACCCATGTGAAAAGTGTCCCCGGTTCGCTGTACTCTCAAGTGGCTGGAGTCGATTTTCACATGCCAGGCGCCACCGGCAACCACAACCGGGTAATAGGTTCGAAACAAGCTAGTCGGTAGCTTGTCATCTCAAGGTTAGTGAATCTTTTGTTTCAATTGTTCGCATAAGCATATGGCCTGATCTCTTTGCTCCTTTTTTGGGAACGTTGTGTTTGTAATTGTTTACTGTTCAATCGCATTTGTGATGTGAAAATATTATGACCATCTTATGTGTTGCAATTACTACAGTACATTAATGCAATGTAGATATACAATGTGTTTGAAAAACAAAATAAAAAAAAAGTAGATAAACCAAGGAATGGCATTAGAGGATATTTTTGAAAGTGTAAAAAATAGATTATAAAATAATACAAAACATAAACTCTACTTTTTAAAATTAGTTCAGTTAATGATTCCAGCATACCGTAAGTGACTATTTAGGATATTTATTATTAATGATAAAGAAAAATTGTAAGTTCCGAGCATGATTTTTTTGTTTCTGAATTCGATGAAATTGTTTTGAATGGATAGTTTGTTTCTGGTTCTGCTTTGGATTGGTTAATTTGTCATAAGAAATCATCATAAATATCATTATTATAAATGTTTTAGTATTGATTTCGACATAACAACCATATTATTTAAATTGGATCCATTGAATGAAATTTTTCCCATTCGATTGTAATTTTTTGTTAAAAAATAGTAAATACACTATAAGTTAAATTACCACATCAAGATTTATTCACCATCAGACCTTCACTGTTGTTTATTATCAATGTGTGGATGTATTCGATGGTGTTGTGAAGGTAGCCTAGTCAACTTTAATTAAGAAAATCGTGAATGCAGCTCAACCTTTGGTATTTATTAATTTAATCCTTTGAGATGTAGTAGATAAAAAATGTTTACATAATTTACATAACTATGGTATTACGTTTGCTCATATTCGCGCCATGTTTCAAACGCATCAACATTTCTCTATACCTCTACAAAGTAACGCTACATCTTTAAGTACAAGATTTCTCTGGATCTACTATTGGTAATTAGTGACCACCAGCTTGGGCCTCGAACGAGCGTATGATCGAAGGCCATGTTGCAGCTATCACACATACACACGATTGGTACGCCCCAGCACTGACAGTTTAAGTAACTCACTCGGGCAGTGGCAATAAATTGGACTTAACGTCCCCCAGATACCTCGCTTTGACGCGTCACTCCACCGCTGGAAGCCGTAGAGACCGAAATTCCTCAGCCCAGCGGCACTATCATCCTCAGCTCGGCGACATTCTTCGCATTCTGCCGCCATCCGATCGCGATCCACTGGCGCTGGTCACTTGAAACTCGGTGACTCTTCCAAAGGAGAAGGGACGATTCATAGCGTCTTCACTCTGGGCCGATAAAGGGTGGCGCCCAAAATAATCGTAATCACCGTAATATCAACTCAACCCATTCGCTTTCTATGCCCGACCAAGCTGGCGGGGGTTCTTCATATTAATTTTATTAACAACCTTTCGGAACGTGGAGGGCCGAGCGCTAGCGCCATCCGCTTATCAAATACGACACGCTGCCGACATCGTCAGCCCTCGTCGGACCTGCGCATCCCACGGGCGAGCTGGACAGCTTTCTGGGACAAGCAAAAGATTGCGGCGGTGGTCATTGTCGTTTTGTTCTTCTGTTCCGAATCGCTGCTTGTCCGGTGGATTAAACCGAAGGCGCCGGCGCGACCCGACCCGACCGAACCTGAGCGACCGTCAAAAGCGAAAGTTTTACGAGCGTCTCTTGATATCTCCTTCAAATGTCCCTAGGAAGTAAATCCCTTAAAAAACAATCCGAATGAAATATCCACCGTCGAAGAATATCTTTTTCAGTCCGCTTCCCTTTCATTCTTACCAAAGGCTGTGAAACTGTCGCCATAGTGCAGACGAATGACCCCAGCGTAAACGTATGAAAAGTGAAGAATTTTTTGTTCATTCCTTTGACGTGAGTCACACAATAGGACATAGGAGATGTGGGCGCAGCTAATCTCGAATTCCTGACTCTTGACAGATAGTTTCACTATTCTTAAACTCTGGTGCGTACAATGAACGTAACATAAAAAATAGCAATAGCCGTACATGCTAATTAATACTTTTGCAAACGCAGAAGCAAGTGTTAACCAATGCAAAAAATGTAATAAGTACATCAAACGTACGTTATGAAAAAATATTATACGTACAAATACTAAATAATATTAACAGTAAACTTTTTATTCGATTATTATTTGCACTACAAAGAGTAAAAAATGTTATTGCACTAGTACCGTTTTCATTTAATTGGAACATTCTTTTGTGAAACTATGGCAAATAATGATTTACTCGATCTAAATGGTTATGTATCTTTTAAAATTATGGTTTTGTGTGTCATTGAGATTTAAAACAGTTTCTTTTATCTATTTCTACGCGTCCAACTATAAGGTATTATTTATACTGAATTATTATTAACACTGAGTATTATTTAATTCCAAAACAGCAATCCATCCAATCCAAACAATGGGAACAATGAATGAGACTAAAAACAGATAAATCGTTTTACTTTCGTGTATTTTGTGACTTTCGTTTATTTATTACAGTTTTGATTTCTACGCCATTTTTTGGGATTAAACATTAAACGAACTTCTTAAACCACTTTCATTATTTGTTCCATCACTAGATGTTGGTCAAACCGTTATCAACATTGATCTTCGATGTGTTTATATTTTTACATTACTCAACCTGTCAAATAATAATTTTTCTTTTTTAATTTGGTTGTCTTATTTAAAGAATAAAATCAAAAAGATTGTTAATGAAGAAAACAACATGAACATTTTTCATTTGAATGAAATGATCACACATAACTATGAAAACTGATCACATGTCAATCAATAAAGCGTTAGTTTTTTTTAATCATCTTACAGATGTCTAACTATTGACTTCCCAATAAAAGTACATCGTTACCGATGTGCAGTTAAACGAACGTTCATGGTAACAATATCACATTACAGGCCACTTTTGACGACTGTTACCCCAAGATGACCACTGAGACTCGTAACCCTTACCGAAATTCGAGCACGTGCTTGCCGGAAAACCATACCGCACCCGTTGAGATCGGTACAATCAAAACCCCCTAAGTGATGCGTATTCCCGCGGAGGGAAGAAAATCGGAACATCAGGAGCCACGGCTGACGTGTGTCAAAATCTAATGCACAGCAGCCGCACATTGGCTCCCGGAGGAATACACGAGATGCACACTTCATGCGCAAAACGGTCGGAGTCAATGTCAAACGTTGTCATGTTCGACTGTCACACACCGGGGTCGGTTCCTCTCGGCAGCATGGCCATAATGCAGGCGCTCGGAGGTAGTCGCAGCGAAGCAGGGAAAATGCAGACATAAAAGCAGTGCAACGCCGAACTTAGACAGGCACTCGAGCAAGGAAAATATGGGAAAGGTCATGACATCTTGTGCATTCAGTGTTCCTTTTTTGTTTCGCTTCCGCTTTCTGTGCGTTTCCACAAAAATCACGACGAACGAGCAAACAAAGCTGCAGTAAAACTAACGGATCGAACAACTCCATCCAGGTCATACGGGTTCTCTTCGATGAAGCTGCACCCAAGGACCTTCCGGTATGCGACATCCTGCACAGTTGGTTGGGAAAACACGACCCACAAGAAAAAAGACATGAATGACGAAGAGAGAAGAGAAACCGGCTTTCGCCAAACTAACTCGTAAAGGAAGAAAACCTCATCCACGTTGTCCAAGGGCAGGGAGGGCTGAGCAAATTGGTTACTTCCCGCCCATGCAAGGAAAAGGAAGTAACGGTAACGACCCGGATTCGGTACTTGAACATCTTTATCAGCGGAACTATTGCCCCGACCGTGCGAGACAGGACCGGACTAGCGATCGAGACAACAACTTTGTTGCTCGAGGTCGGCGCAGAACATTCCGATCCTTTCCGGCGCTGCCAAAGCCCGGCTAAGTCGCAATCAACAACCAAACAAACGTCGCAAATGTCGGGAAAAGGCTAAAGGATAAGCCGTTAGGAGCAGGGATGCCATAAACACGGCTTAGCGAAAAATCCTCCCGGACACCGAGCGATAATAATATGTTTTGGTATTCATCTGCCTTTGCCTTTTACCTTTACGACTTACCGTAAAGACCCCGGTCACAGCGAGTGGGACCCTCATGCTCCGGCGGCCCTCGGTGGCGCCGCCTGTCCCCGCTGCAAATACTTCTTGAGGGCAGAAAATGTCTCCTTGTTTTGGCTTTCTTGCTACCTTTACCTTCTCCCACGGAACGACCACACTCCCTCGCTTTCTCTCTCCGGTGCATCCGGCCATCCTTGCCCGAACCGCGCCGATAGGTCGATAGTCAAATTGCGATGGCCACTGTCGCCGCCAGTTCAGGGTCAGCGTCTGGCCAACGACACCTAATGCGATGATAATGTTTACACTTAACGTAAACATACTGCCTCCTCCGGGCAGGCAAACCGGTCAGGCAGGAAACGGTACGGCCAGGGCCAGGAAGCAAATCCTTCCTTCCAGACGGCAAACCGGTCGGAAGTCCCGAATCCTTCAGACTTGTTTCTCTTTTGGGTAATATTTCCCACATTTAGGGTTTTTTCTGCGATGATTGTTCAGTTTTATTGTTTTGGTATTTTTTATTCAGTTCAATATTTTCGTTAATAACTGCTGATGAATATGGTAACCAACGAGCTGTATTGTTCTTGTGTACTTTTGAAATGGTCTAAAATAATAAATTGTATGTTTTCAAATTAAAAAAAAAAATCAACACATACATATGACGCCAACATGCAAACAATTAGGTTTTAGCCAACAACTTTAATTTAACTGGTATCAAAGTTTGCAGTAGAAACTAAAATAAAAAAAACCATTTAAACATTATTGATCAACACTGAACTTTTGGCACTGAAACACTACCAAAACTATGGGTATTTAAGAAGCATTTAAAATGATTTGTAGACAACAATAATGATTTAACTTTCTAAACTGAAACCATAATTCAATTTGTCTACAAAATCAAGGAAGACTGTTGTTAAAATTTTCGACTTTTAAATTTTCGATGCTCAATTTTTTAATACCTATTAATTTTATTCACAACTTGGTTCATTTTTCTAAAGAGATAGATACTTTTTGTTTTTGTAAAAAACATACACAGAGCTTTTGTTTTCGCGCTTCTTCTATTTAATAAAAAAGATCAACTACGTTTCTGAAATTTGTCTATGGCTTGAATATGAATAAAAACACCAATATAAATTAAAAAATCAGACGTCTGATTGACATGGTTGTCTAAATTAAATGATAAGCTTAAGAGCATACCAAACATAACATCGTGTCCGTGGTTAACGGTTTTCTCTTTTGCAACGATGTAGAGCGCGAAGCAATAACGCACATGCCTGCTTGAAAGTGCTCGTTAGGCAACCATATAGACATTCATTACGATACATATTGATTAATTATGGTTGACAATAAAGGTGCACGTTGCACCTCGCACGATTGGGCTTGCACCGATTCGAAAAAGTCGGAAGTGACAATAGTATTTTCCTTCATTTTTTTCGCTTTACTTCATACACACAATTTTTGTCTACCTTTGTTCCACAAATCTGGACATATGTAGCGACAACAAACATTGCCCATTGTTATCGCTCAAGCGTGGCGAAGCACTGAGTGAGTGGAGCGCGCCTGCGTCCCCGGCGAACGGAAAAACCTATCAATCCCCCTCGTTCCGGCACAATCAACCTCCGTCAACCCCTAATTTGACCCCGTCGAGGAGGGTCGCACTTTTATTGCGCGAAGCCGTCATCAGCCGGCGTCAAGCGAGGCGACAAAACAAAGCACGCTACGAAACGAAAGGACATTCGGTGCCGAAGCAACAGCGCATATTGGCCAACAACAACAACAAAAAAACGGGAAACTCGCCGAGGAAAACCGTATAAAACATACCGAAATGGAACGGCCATAACAATAAATCAAATCATTAATGCTTTTTTAAAGGCGTCGCATTAAAGGTACTTGCCGGTATCGGTGGACACATACCCGGTGTTGTGTTTTCTTCGCTCTCTGTTTCATGTACGGTTGCCTTTGTTTTCGTCAGCCAGTTTCGATTGTGTCCCTAGTTTTCACCAATCCGTAATTTGATGCAACAATCAGCAACGCACAATTATTATTGTGTTGGAAGAACAATCCTGTTCGGCATATATCAACAGAACCGTTGCAGTGGCTCTGGATTGTTGTCGCGTGATGCTGACACGTCCGACACCTTCTTCGATGCTCGATTTTTAGTTTGTGAAATCGTTGATTGATTTCCTAGCGAGTTTTTTTGTGGTAGCCCTTTTTCACCATTTCATAAATCATTACAACCGTCGCTACAATAAATCAATATGTGAAGGGTCCCGTTCATTCGATCCGCATTGGAGTTTGTTGTTAAAGTAAGCTCATTCACGATCCACAGCAGAAAGGGTTGTTGTGTTCTGTAGTGCACTACTATTAGTGACAAAAATACAACCAATTTTGGTTGTCGAGCTTAACTTTCCTATTTTACTACTTTATTTGTAATCCACGTAGGATTTCACCATTTATAAATTTATTGACACAATCTTCTGGATATTGTTATAAATCATTCACAATTATTCTTTGTGCATTTTTGATACTATGCCCGACATTTTTTAAACACTTTACTTAAATTTATAATCTGTGTCGAACAAATATAAATAACTTCTTAATGATCCTGGAAGAACAATAACCAATATTGGCCAATAACCTTTAAAAGCCATGGTTTACACTTTGATATCCGGCAACATCGTACGGTGTCGAAAAACCGTATCGATTTCCAGTCGAACGCATCGTTTTGGAGCGATAACAGCTCTATAGGGGATGTAAACATACCCAGTTTGTTTTGGATAGAACACGTTCTAATTGCTGCAAGTACATTTTAATAATTTGTTGTCTTTTACTTGTGTTAATATACTGAATAAGGTCAGTGTAATCACTGGGTTTTGGTCGCTTGTTTCCCGAATAAGGATCTAAACCGCTACAATTGATTTCTCCTCGATTCATTGATTATAAACTTCCAACTAACCAATAATGCATAATCAAACAACATTTGTAGTTTTAGAGATGATTTAATAAAATATTAAAATTGATAAGCTGATTGACTGTATCTTGAAAGAGATAAATTTTCAAAAGAAAACAATAAGCATCTACTTTCAAATCAAATCTAAACCGATTCGCCTCAATCGCAAGTCCCGAACTAAGAGCAATTCCCATTTTCCCGAGGCGATTGTGTGCGTGTTTTTGTTTTTTTTTTTTTTGAGCTGCCGAATGTGATTAATTAGACCGAGCTTCTTCTGTTACGCCGCAACCATTTAACCATGTCTGTTGGTCTAATCTTCCGTTTGATCGTGGGTTGAAAATAAACAATCATGCCGCAAGCACTTTAAACCGCCTTCTTCAGAAGAGCAGACGAGCCACACACGAAGCGATCCCGCTTTCGGACGATTTAGTGTTTATAATTTCATACTTTCATTACCAGTCCATAAATTGGACCACCAGATTGCTCCCGGAATCTGGTGGAATGTTTATTTATTTACAAGTACTCTTCATTCCGAAAGTCTCCTGGCATGGGAAACTCCGCTCCGAAACAACATTAATTGGATGCTGCAAGCCAATTTAGTTAGCAATGTTGAGCAAATTTGTCCAATGAGCCACGTATTTTTGTCTCATTTTGATGCTATTATTGTTTGTATAATTTAATTGACAAAATTTTCAACGTGCTTATTTCATTTACTTTTTTTTTGTCTTATTTAAGCTGAATTTTATGGTTAAAAAAGTATACTTTTCGAATTCAAATGAAACCCAGGAAAACTTACCCCGAAACGTTCGGTACAACTTTAATGGTACTTTAGAAGTATGAGATGCTTCAAGTGTTTGGTTCCATCATCCATTTTCAACTACTCGCTTTATCATAATCAACGCTTCTACGCATCTGATGGAGAAAAACCCACCCTCCGACGACCACCTGCCACCCTTCCTCCTGTGAAACCCGGAAGAGCGCCCGAAGAGCGTAAAGATTTTCCTTTCTCTCATCGCCACAGCCACCGCGGCCCGCGCCGGCGGCTCCACCCACGATCGGCGGTGGCATAAATCAAATTTCAAACTACTTTCTTCTTTTCCCAAGCACTTTCCGGCTAGTCGGCTCTTGAAGCGTAACGCTGAGAATGGCGCAACGGTGGGGTCCTGGGAAATACTTTTTCACAATCGTTCACAGGACGCTGGTGAAACCGTTTTCCGTCTCTTTATGCTCGAGAGACGGGAGCGAGGAACGGCATTCGGAATCCACCGCTTTTTGCTTCTGCTTACTGTCACCGAAATGCGGTTATGGGTTTCCATGGCAACGCGGTATGATGTTTTTTTTCTTACCGCCGACCACTCAAACCACCACCTTTTTTTCCTGCCCATCGTTTGTCTTTTTCCGTAGCCATCTTTCCTTTTTTTCCTCTTTCTGGCTTTGCTTTTGCTTCCCTTTTTGCTCGCTCGTTTCCTTATTTGCTCGCTAAAAACTTCCTACCGGGCGGAAACAACCAATTCGAAGTCGCTTTTATAACTTCCTTTTTGGCGCGGGGAAACTTTTTGCTTTGTTTATTTCGGGAAGTTTATTAAAGAAGGGAAACGCCACGAAAACTTCACCGCCCTGACGGATTTTCCATTGGATATGAAAATATTTGGATCGAATTTTCAAGCAACAACAAGAACTATATAGCCCGTTTTCTTTGGAGCACGTCTTCGAAAGTGCTGTTTCATTCGTTCGTTCGAGAGGAACTTTTGTAGCATTATACAAGGCCCTCTGTACCCAATGAAACGGTCTCACATCAATGACTGCTGTCAGCGGTGAAATATGTACTACGAGTCATTCGCTCGGTAGTAAAAAACAACTTGCTCGTTAGGCAGTAACAACCTCACATAGCCAAACGAAAACCCAGCGAGCGTTCGATAGAAGGTGGACTTCGTAGCTTCGCGCCATTCGAAACGGAAGGACTCGTCCGGTGGCACCGAAAGGGGTTAAACGCATCCGGCAAGACAGACAAACAATAAAAAAGCGGTATACGCAACACCGCTCCATTTCGCCGCCCCGGTCGAGGTTTTCTCCTAATCGATATCCATTAGGAAAATTAAAAAAAAAACGTAACGGCGCGCGGGTTGCGTGCGCCGAGGTGTTCCTTTAAGAATCGTCGCCGTCGTCCTCGTCCTTCTTCGCCACCACCGGTCGTGGATGGAGAACATGGCGGTTACGCGGAGTGTCGTGTCTTGCGCAAACGAAGCCATGCGACAAAATACCGTTTTCAACAATCCACAACGAACGCTCCCGGCTGTCGATGAAACTGGCTCGTCGTGCGGACACGTGAAATCACGTACAATGACCTCCCTTGAGAGGATCAGGGCGGCGGACAATGGCGAGAGGGTCGGTGTACTACAACCAGCGTGTTGGTCCGGTTTGTCTAGATCCTGTGATTGCTGTAGCGTGGAGGTGCACGCATTAAAGGGTGCCTTGCGAGTTACGAGGAAAGTACGCGCCTACACCACCTTGATCACATTTCGTCACGGCCGCTTCTATTCAACCCCCGTCCCCGGGAGGAAGGTTAAGCTTAAGGGACGTTGGAATGAAAACTCTCCAAATCCTTACCGCACAGTCGGGCACAGGTTGTTTGAGCAATAAAAAGCGAGGGAACCGTTTCGACCTTCTCGAACGCGGATATTCGGAACGCGTATCCGTCGTCGACCATTTTGTTCTGCCCGTTGCCTTTGTCTAGTTATGTGTTCGAAGAATCTGATTCGCTTACGGACACCTTCCGGCAGTGTGAAGAGGAACGGAAGCAACCACCGACGCCAGAGCGAAGGAGATCGGCGATACCTAACGCACTAACTCCGCCTTCGACGGAAGAAGGAAAAAGAAAGCTAGCGATAAGGTGAAACAAAGTATCGAACCGGTACGAGCTTGTGAGAGTGTGAGTACTTTCTTGAACCGGTAGGACTCCTAAAGCAGTAGTGTGTGTGTCGATCGCAGTTGATTGCGTGCCAGTTGCGTTTGTGTAAGTGACAAATCCATAGAACGAAGCGTCGTGATTGGTCCGCCCAACCGGTAATCGAAGCGGTTCGTGAAACGGTCGAATAGCAAGTTTTGTTCGAGCAGAGGTCATCGAATCGGTAGCGCAGGGTCATCGAACCGGGAATAGCGGTTCACACAAACGCGAACGATTCAGTCTGTGCTAGACCGTTCGTGAGTACGCGTGTCGTGTGGTAAAAGCGTAGAACCCGCGAGATCGAGTCGTTCGTGGCCCTTCTGTAACGTCAAACGTCAAAACATCGGAGGCTCAAGGCAGGAGTCAGACGTGCGTTTCACCTTCCACCACTCTCCAGCTCAATGGTTGTGTTCGAGTTCTTGGATTCACGTCCGGAAAAAATTGTGAGGTGACACTGGTGACGTTTCGAAGATGGTTTCACTGATTTGATGTTTGCCTTTCTGTCGTCCTGTTTACCCCGTCGTTCCGCACGCCAGAAGGATTAGTGATTAGAGAGAAGTGACCCCCGGGCAAGGAAAGTCTATTGAAGTATAGTAGAGATGTGCAATTAAATGATAGTAGTCCCTCTACGATCCAGGATTATAGTGAATATGTGCACGAGTGATATGCAGTTCTTGTTCGCTGTAGGAATTGTACGGTGCTAATGCAACCCCTTTCATCTATCGTGCTGAGAATTCTTTGGATACAACAACACCGAGCGGAGCGAATGATCGCAAACCTCCGAATTAGCATTCCGTGTGTGCCTTGAATAAAACAAAAAGAAAGAAAAAGAGAGGGGCATAGAAGAGAGAATTGTGTATCCTGTGGAAAGGATCCGGTACATCCTGTGCACACGCGTGCCAGTAGTGTTGCGAATCCGGACGCACCGGTTGTGGAAGCGAAAGCTCCGGCGACGGAAGCGACTTCAGTGTGGTCCCCCTGTATAGTCCTCGGCGTGGCAGGTAGTCCTAGCCGTGGAAGCTGAAAGCGCCTCCGATCGCTCCACCACATCATTCCCACCAAAATCTTCCTATATGGTAATGGCAGAGATCGGTGGCCCATTGGCACACCAACTACCCTTACACAATCATAGAGGTGGACTGGTGCAACCGTCGCTGGTCATGAACCACCACCTGGACTCCCTGGACAGTAGCGGTTGCCATGGACCAAACATACATCCAAGTAAGTGTTACTCAATTGTTTCTACTAGTTGGTCTACAATTCATAGGCAGAAGTTTTGTCTGTTGTAATGAAGAACCATTGAAAAGAAAAGTCGTTAATGCATCGTTCGGATCTCATCCCATGATATTCTCTTATTGAAAAGGACATGCGGGAAAAGACCAGCTTACAAAAGATGTCATTGATATGATTGCGTATGACATTGGGTGCTAAAGCACGTACGCAACATTTTTATATCTGTACTGGAAATATTTTATCGCATATTTAGCTATTCATAAAGTTTTGATACTTATATCTTTGGTATGTTTAATTGAATCGGACTAATGCGAAAGGCGCATGCGAAAGGTGGCGTTTGAGGAATGGTTATTGAAAACCAAATTTGAAGTAACTTTTCCACCCTTTTTTTTACAAATAACCTTTTCTGGGGAAAATGTTAAATATTTGAATACGGGAAAGGTAGAACTATTGCAAGCCGGGAATTGATTCGAGTTGTGAAGTTTTATATAGAAGGAGGATGACACATTGATACGATCGTTGCTAAAGCTTCTCCTTAGGAGGCATTTCCTTTCTAATGCAAGTCCTGGAATGATCGCAAGTAGGGATATTTTGATTTGTTGTTAAGACGTTCTAAAGTCTCTTAAAAAGATGAAAACACGATTTCATGAACAGAACAGATGTTAAGCAAATGTTTGGATTTTGGTTAGGAAAATCGAGTGCAGAACTAAATGTACAGAAAACCATAATAACCATTTTTTTTACCATCATAATTTAATACGTTTCCTGAGCTGGTTATAGCAAAATTCATGCACATTAATGAACATCTTATGTAGATTACTTTAAGTTGTTTAAATCAAATACAGTCATGCTTAAGAGAGCATCGATTACACAATTTACGTAACGGTGAGAAAGTGACACACGCATTTGCTCATTCGCATTTCTAGAAAGATCCTCCCTAGGGTTCATTGACGTTTTTCCAAATTATTTAACGCATGTTCTCCAACCTCCGGGACCATTGTTTGGCGGATTACGTACGTTGCACGTCCCGGTATTACACCTAATCTGGGAAATCCTACAACGAGCCGGTTAGAAATGGTCACTTCGGGTTCGGAGGGAAATTCCCACACCTTCGTGCCGCTTTCCTCCGAAAGTACCCCCAAACACTGAAACGCGCGGGTCGACGTGAGTAAAACCGGTAGTTTGCATTGAAACGCGGGCATTTTTGGCAAGCGTTTGGTAGTCAAATTTCTTCAACTACCCGACGGCTGTTAGCGAAAATGCGCGTTGAGGTGTGAAATGTCGATCTTCATCAGTCGCGCCTGGGTTTTGAGATTCGCCTCCCTTTGGTGAGTAATTTATTGGCCACCGGTCGTCGGTTTCTCGACCTTAGGATATCGTCGAAAATTAGTTTCTTTTTTTTTATTTCATGACACTCAAGTGTACACCATCAGCGTTAAATTGTTCCTTGGTGTTTACAACGGTTGCCATACCGGAGTCGGGGAGAACGTTTCATACTTTCCGGGTTTCCCTTTTAAGATTCCATTACCGACCTTCCCGACTCCCGCGACTCGAACAACAGCTGGCGTGGATCTTCCATAAACACATTACGCAGTACGCACAAAAGTGTCAATCTCTCGGCTGCACCGCGGGTCACAGACGACGACGCATCCAAACACCCACATACACAAACACATCACTTCCCGGCGAGAAGAAACGCACGCTCCTTCGCACGCGTGTTATACAATCCAACGCGTCATCCATCATCGAGCGGACGAGCAAGTGTTTTATTGACGATCGGAGCGATTTTCAGTTTCCATCCGGCTCCATTAGCCCGCCTAGCAGCCTCACTCCGTAATGGAACCCATCCATCCTGTGTGTGTGTGTGTGTGTGTGTGGGAGGGCTCGAAGGGACACAGTTTGGATAGTTCACTTCACTTTAATGGTACATTGGCGGCGATCGTCCACCGTCGTCTGGTCCGCGATCCCAACTTCAAAATGCACTTTCCCGTTGTTTCCCGAGGCTCGGCTACTCACGATTGCCCCTCGCCCTTTCCTGCGGGGTCAGCAGCCGTTTTTCCCCAACCGCCGTCGGAAAATGGATCAAGACGGCCGGAAAAGCGACGGCAACTTCGGTGGGAGGGAGAGGTGAGGAAATAAAACATGTGTACAGACGCATTCGGGTGCCTCGCGGACCGCATTTTTTCCTTTATAAATACACATTCATCACAACACTGTGGCGGGCATAGTTCAAGACTGTTATTGGGTAATATTTATTCCATCTGTCTTCCTTGATTGTTTGAATCTGTCAATCATGTTCAGATAGGTTTTCTCTTAGTGCTACATCAAATGGATTGCAACACTCTCTTACTGCTGGTTCCATTGAACACCGTTAGTTCATCAGTGTTCTGTAGTTTGACGAAGTGAGCCGTTTTTGGTATGATGTAATTGTGCAACCTGCGTCTTAGTGCATTTCGCCGACGGCGTTTGCTAAATTAGCACGTGGCGAATCCTTGCGAATTAACTAACCACAACGTTAGGCAACGCATACCTGTTCGGGTTGTTTATACTTTTTATTAACATTAGTATGCTAAATGAAGAATAAATTAGAATTGAATCTGAGGACCTACATCGATATTACGATTGTTTACGTCGGTCCATTCAAACAATGGAATCTATTAAAGGAATGTCGGGTAAAATGTTTCGATCAATACTTTTCACAAGTTTCATACGTACAGCAATCAAGTAAGAATAAAATTGCAGCATTGAAAACAATAAAAAATTGGTTCAAAACTCTCTACTTCAACATTTTTCCATTTTTTAGTCTTAAATAAAACCACAATCGTGCATCATTTAAAGCTTCTTTTGAACGGTTCGTTTAACTTTATTTTGTAGTTATGCTGTGCAATTTTTATATTAATATTACAAGATACTCTTCAAATAAAAGCCATGACTCCTGGCACAACAAATAAATGTTCATATTTGCTTTCAGTGATAACCAAACACAAAACGTATGTAATGAATATCTTTAATAAGCTTTATGAGTGAGTAACGTTTATGATAACGAGACGATCGAGGAACAGGTTTTTTAAACAAGATTTTGATACTAACTCAATTGTTTGATTGGTTTGTTCACGACTCGTTTTTCTGTTGGCTAAAGTCAGTGCTTTTTTCAATCCTACAGGTTTTGGGTTTCAATTCTTCTTGAATCGGCCCATAACGCTGTAATACCAAACATCAAGTCACTCTAAGCTGTAACTTCGACTGGACTAAATTGGACTTGTTTTTGGTTAACAACTCTCTTACTTTGGAAATAAAAGAAGCGAAAGCGTCCATTCAAATGTGCGTAGACGTGTGTCGCCCCGATGGGACTCCGACTTCAAAGGGTGCCATGGTCCAGGATGATCTACCATAAGTGCGATCCGACATTGCCCGCTCACGTCTTGCTTTTATGCCGACCCCAACGAAGTACATCATAATTGGACCGGCGACCAAATGCCGCCCAAGAATCATCCTTAAATTAAACTTATAAAAACCACACACACTCACACACTTTTTCGAGCGGCCGGTGTCACCTTTGAACGGTGAAGGTGATTGTCGACGCAAAGCCAAAATAAAACAAAAACACACCGAGAAACACAAAAAATACCTTAGCCTTCCTTAACCGCCACAAAGTAAAGCGTTTGCCGCCACCGACATCAGGCCACGACGACGATGACGGTGTTTTCCAGCCTTTTTCCCGACACTCGCGCTGTCGGCGACGCCGCGCGGCGTCATAGAGAGAACTGGGAACCCTAAGCAGGAACCTCCATAAAACCGATAAACGACCAGATAATTTAAGGTGAATATAAAGTTCACACTATTTTACGATCGCACCGAGATCCCGGGGACGAACACCGCAGACTCCGGCGAAGCGACCCGACGAACCGGGGCCAGTTTGTCGTTTGGAATCCCCCCTCCCATCCCCCGAAGGTGATTCCACCTTCCGCCAGCCTCACCATCCGTTTTCCTGTCTCTTCTTCCCTTCCTTCATTCCTCACTTTCAACCGGTCTTACCTCGTGTTATCCTCGCGGTTGGTGTTCGGGCTTGTGCCATGTGACCATCGTGCGCTCTGGAATGACCGCCGGAACGCACCTGATTAGGTTCCCCATTTTTGCCCTCCTCCCAGGCGACGCATTCCCTCCTTCTCGCGGGGCCCTACGTTTTTAACGATTTTCGCGTCCAACTCCGAGACCGTCAAACGCGCCAAAACCATTAAAAGGCAAGATTTTCTGTTGTTAGGCGATAGTGAAAGAAAATTATTTAATTGCCAGCGTGCCAAGCGCTAAAGCCTTTCTTTTAGGACCGTTCGGTCTCGCGGCGGCGGCCTCCCAACTTTTTCGTTCCTTTTAGCGGTCGGTCTTTTGTTGAAACGGAACCAGACCGCTCGTGTACAGTTTTGCACAACTGAATTTATTTTCCACATGTAGTTTGCTTCGTTTGTTTCGTTTGTTGTGTTGGAAAAGGGCACGAAGAAAAGGTTGTACCCATCGGGGAAGAGGTATTCGGCAAACGCGTGATATTACTTGCCAACTCACAGTTCGGTTTCACGGAAAGTAAAGTTTACAGCCTTCGTCCTGTCCCGTCCGGATCGACGAATGTCCCGCATACCAATGTGCTAGGATTATCCAACCCCGAGCTTGGATGATGCATAAATTGCTACAACTTTTTCTTTCCTCTCTTTGGCTTTACTCCACTCCATATTTCAAATTTATTGCCGCTGGATCACATGGACCAGGACACGGAAACTACTCAACACCGTCCACTTGGAAGTGTCAAAACCTCGCGGGAGAAAATAAAATAAAAACCCGAACGAGCACGCATTATTCATACACATGATTAATAAACAGTAAAATATAGAATTAGTTAGGAATATGAATATGGATTACCATAAATATGGTTTATTCTTGTTTATGCAAACATTTCGATGGGGGTTGGGAAAAGGCACGCCAAGATGAGTTTGTAAAATGTGAATTCACGAAAACGAAAACGGAGCCCCAAATGCCTACGGGCACACATAACCCCCTCATCTCCTTCTTCCTTTCTCTTCCTAACTGCCTTTGGCACATGGCCCCCGGTTCCCCGCCTTCACCCCGCTGCCTGGCCGGTGGTGATGGATCCATTCTGGTGTATCTATTTTCCACTCAACCGAGCACCACCACCACCACCACCTCAATCATCCTCATTAGGGCCGACAACCAGTAGCACCAGCAACAGGGTTGCGTTTCGGACCATCATCTCAATCGGGAAGCCCAATTTATTCTTTTCCCGTTGCGTTGCATCCCTAGGCTCGCACCAAGATGGCAAGAATGTTGGCCGGCATCATGTCGTATATCATAAAATCCGTTAAAGGCAACTGCGCAAGAGCGTTACTACTCGGCCGGTTTTCCTTCCTTCCAGTGCGTCATGCTCGTCGGTCTACGAAAAGCGTCGGCCATGAAGAGTTAATCCAGTTGCTACCAACGGCATAAAATTATCCCATCATCGTATGGGAAAAGCGGCGCTTTTAGCTAGCGGATAAAATTATGATAATCTTGTTTCCAGTGGACTCTTTTCGTTTATACATTGTATAAAGAGACAAAACTGGTGCTAGAAGTTACGCAACAATGGTGCAATGTGTTTGATCCCATTTTGAAAATTTATGTCTTACCGACCATTTCCATGAAAACTGCATTTTTTAAATATCTTGAAAGTAGGATTGCTATTTTATTGCATTATTAGAAATTACTTAGAGAGCTTCCGCACATTTTTCTTCTAATTGCATTATAATATGGAGGATCGCATTCTTGAACAGAGCGTTTTAAAGAATGATTAATTACCATTTAGAATTATTCACGTGCCTGTCCTACCACAATCTCAATCAGCTTATATCACATACTTCAAACCTATAATTTTTTCAATTGTTAACTACAGTCGCGACAGTCGAAAACAGCGCACCACCGGGGTTGGTTAGCAGTGTACGGGGTTCCTGGTCGCAGTCAAACTATAACTCACACAGCAATTAGATTCACAGAAAGTCAGGATCACAGAAAATCATACGACCTTAGTAGAAGGTCCTTAACTCAATAGAGGTCTATGTCTCCAGTGTAGCTTGCGAAGGCCCAGGAAGCTGGATTCAAAAGCCGTACTGGAGTAAATACTCACTGAAGAAGAAGAAGACGACGATGAAGAAGAAGAAGGAGAATTTGTAACTGTTCGAATAAGACACTAATACAGTGAAACAATTTTATCACTAAAAGTTAGGAAACATAATTGTGAACAAATTTAAACAAATCATATAAAATACCCGATGTAAACTCAATTGACAACAACTCATCGTATTTAATGAAAATTTACTCAAAACAATGAGCTTCATTTCAAAGTTCGATTCTTCAGTTTTGAAATTTACGATAATCAAAGCTTCATTTCAAAGTTCATTCTTCAATTTTTAAATTTACGATAATCGAATTTCATAGATAAAATTATTTGAAATTCGATTAAAAATAGAAGGCCTAACTTTCTGGAATAAATAAGCTCGTACACTAAAAAAATGTCTACGTATAGAGCGAAAAAAGGTGAATGCTTTTTTCCGTTATGCAATCACCTTACGTCACCGAACATACACGGATGTGTCGCACGTTTTGTATGGTAATCCATGGATTTTAGTTTTTGAAAATCTGTAGCTTCGGCTCTATCAGACACAGACTTAAACTAGATAAATACTTTTGAAAATTTAAGCTAAGTACATTATACCATTCTCTAATGCTTACCTAAAAATCAAAATGTTCAAGAATACTAAAGAAGACATCCTTTTGTAGTCATCACACAAAACGTTTTGTTGCTCTTCAGTTCCAGTGTCCAAAGATTCCCAGACAAAACGTACAACATACCCGGATGTGATAAACTGAAACTAGAAAACTTCTACTGAATGCCATTTGTGTATTTAAACAAAAGTAATCTGCAAACTATCGCACGGTGGAAACATTCCACTTGTCTGGGCAGATTCGGTTGTTTACCGTTCTCACGCACGGGCAAGGCGATGATCTCTGTTTTAGTTTAGTCTCGTTCTTGCCGTTCGGATCCGAAGCCTGGGCGAATTACATTGCAAAGCAGCTTCGGTGATGCAGCTGGCCCGGGAAAGTCGCAACTCCAGCAATCATATTCCAATTATGCCCAACACCTGCCCGGCTCGTAACATGGTCTGGCACGCAAACCGGAACACTTGGGACGCTCGATTTGCCGACGATCGCAAACATGTTTCTATGTTGTTGATTCAATTACCATACCGTGGGGGCAGCAATTATTCATCCGTGCCGATCGAACGCGCCAGAAGATTCTTCTTCTGGAAGAGAAAGTTCCCAAGGGAACCGTGTGGCGGCGAGAATGCCCCCGGGAGAAATCCCAGAATCCCGCGAGAAACCCGCTCCCCGGTTCTCGATAAACATCATGTTGACGGATGCCGCCCGATCGAGCCTCGCCGAACGACCGTTTCGGTGTTTTCCGTCGACGAAGTGTAAACAAACAATCCGGGCGGACCGCGTCTCCCCCGTCGCTGACCACCGTCCCTCACACTGACCCCATACCGACTCTGGGAACGAGCGCTTCGGCCGGTTTTCACTAATTGGACGAATTCGAACTAGACGCGAACATTATAGCGCGTCCAAGGGACCACACCAGCGTTCATTACAAATTGATTACATTCTTCGAGTCTGATTTCGGTGATCGATGAATCGGAACCCTCCCAGCCAACCATCAACCCTTCAACCATCCCACCCACCGTTGCGGAAGTGCCGCAAACTACGGCGATGTCGGACTGAAAAGTTGCAGGTGCATCCGATTGTCCATTTCACTAATGGGATGGCGTATTTTATTTACATCATCACTCCGGCGGGACTCAAGAAATGGAATTCGATATGCATTTCCGAACTCGGTTCCATTTCCGCAGCACCGGACGAACGGGAACTCGGGTGGTTTTCCGTTTCGCTCCCGAAATCCCTGTTTACACTACGACTTCCGAATATTGAAAAATTGATCGTCTATTTCCCGGATTCGGTTGTGGTTCGATACACGGCATGGCTACCTGCCCTCGTACTCCCGCTTTGTCATTATCGTCATCCTGTTCTATTTATCACTCGAAACATCCCCAACCCGCGCATTGATTGGGGGGAAGTATTAAAAATGCCTCTCGTTTCCGTCCGGTAACAAAGGCCCTGGGTGGTGTAAAAGTGATATTTTATTTACGACAATGTTACAACCTCACCTCACACCTGAGTAAATGTATAAATTAGTATCGAGAACGCATGTTTATGTGATCAAACCATATTAAAATCTAAGTCACCGTACGAAACTCTCCGGTCGCAACTAATTGGATAACATTAATTGCTAGCTACTGGCCGAAAAATGCTCACCTCTAAGGTTCGAATCGAAACCAGATCGGGACACGGCTCAATCGACAGCGACAGATCCCGTCAACCGACCGTCAAACATGCGTCGGAGCTACAACGGGCAACATCGGTGGACACGTATCAACTCCCGGACCCGCCGGCCGGTTTTGAGACTAGGCATTAGAGGAATTAATCACTCCGTAAATCTGACGTGACGTGAATCCGATCGATCGCACCCGCCACCCGATCCCGATCGAATCCGAGCCAAATGAACCCAAGGCTCGAGTATTGGTTGTTGGGGGACGGTTCGGGATCTAGCCAGTCGACAGAACGGTATGGCCATATTAGTGACCAGCCGCATGTTGGCGTTGTTGTGTAACAGTAGCGCTAAGCTCTGTCAATTCACTTTCCATAATGGTACCCACCCGTGCAACACATCCATAACGCGTATAAGAACCCTTGCGATCGCTTAGCAGATCGCGTCGTCCCAAATTTGGAATCTGTCGCTCCCGTTTTTTCTCTGCCGGGAACGGAAACAGCGTTCCCTCTAAAACGACCAAGACGAAACGGAAACGAGGAATCGAAAGTCGAACCGTGCACATCAATCCACCTGCCCCAATCCCGACCGGCCGGCCACGGCTAAGAAGCGACCCTTCCACGATCAGATGTCCCTCCCGATCGCGGCGGCATTCTCCTCTGTGCGTATGTTTATTTATTTGTATTCGCCTTCTTGCCTTCCATTAATTTACCTCACCACCCCGATGAACAGAGCAGCACCACCGCCAAAAGTCAACACCATAAACCGCCGCCGCATGCCGCAGCGAATAATAAAGCAAAATAAATTTCCTAAATTCCTCTATTAACTTCAAAATAAATTTGCAAAATAATTTATTAAAAACCAATACACACCGCGTGCGCGCGGCTTCAAAGCAAAGCAAAAAGAACAGGAGGGTGAAAAATAGCCTGAAACAGAAAGAGCGAAAGAAATAAGGTAAGGACGGAAGGGGGCAGGAGGCAAAGCTGCAAGATCGGACAGCAGCATGACGACACACCACGATTTTTATGCAAATTTGATTACCATTCCGTTCGGTTCCGTTCCGTTCCAGTTCTGTTGTCTCCTTTCGCACTCGGGATCATTGCGGTCGCGGTTGGTTGTTGTTCTTTTTTTTATTTCTTCAATTTCGTGTGTCCTTTTGCTTTTTCTCACTGTCCACCGCGTGTCTTTCTCTGTTGGTGGCGGTATCTTTCTCCCACTTTGCCGCCTCTTTTTCTATCACACACGCGGACGCAGTTCCGAGCGCGGCTTCAAAGGTTCCACAGCTGCCGGTTTCTAGCGGCGTTTACACTTTGTTGATCAGTGGCGATCCTTTTCCGCATGATCGAATCGGCAAATCCACGGCCAGTATTGGCTTCCGGAAGAAAGATTTTGCGCACGCCGTTCAGAAGGACTCTTCGTTTTGGCAGATTTTTTCCTGTGGAATTTATAAGGGATTCCATTTTTGCAGAGAAGAACAAGTTGTGATTCTATGCAATTCAACAATGGCCGACACTTACATCTTTGGGTTCCAATCGGAAGGGAATCAGAAGGGCTACAAATATGGTTGGTACTAAATAGATACTTCGGTTTTTACATTACACACGATCCTCGAATGAAGAAGAGCAACCTATGGTCATCAGTTCCGAGTGACCATTCGCGAACCAAGTATCATACCCTCATTGCATAAATCTACCAGCTTCGGTAGACAGAGCGGAGCTGAGCACACAGAATCCACCGAACCAAGGCAACCTCCGTAGGGTTCCGATTTGTTCGTCCGGTTTTTGTCTTGCGCTTCCTTTTCCTCTGGTGCGGCCTATGCGACATGGTCCATGTGTGATTGGGTGTATGTTATTTATTCATTTTCCTCCCTTTTTTCCACTTTCGCAACGTCTGATCGTTGCCGCCGACTGTTGCCGGTCGCAGGAACCCGCGGTCCTCGGTACTTCTCGGCAAAGGAATTGCCGCCATGTTAATGCAAATTAAGCTCCACGCAAAACGGCGGTCATCCGAAAGGAAACCGACCGCGGACCAGGACTCACAACTGAACTCAAGGAACGACCAAAAGACAAAAGCAACAAGCGGCAAACAAGGTGATGTTCAAAAATAAAAAGGCCAACCAGACCGGCCATTGGGTTCACGCGCGGGACAGCGCCCAAAGGCGAAAGGAAAGGAAGCTCGATCGATTGGGCAAACAGTTTTGGGCCTCGGCCAGCGATCGGATCGGATCGGATGGGCGCTTTGATTTGCCCGTTGTTGTGCGCCTTGCGCGTTATTCTTGGGTTCCCGCGAGGCACCGATGAACTGGAATCGGAAATCTGTCAATCGGAAATGCGATAAGCAGCATGCGATAGCGGAGCTTCGCGGCGGCAGCAATTGAACTCCGTCCACCGGGGAACAGGTTTTGCTTCTTTGTGGATCCAAAAATCGGGGATAAGGCTTGAGCTTAGGAAACGAATAAAGCGGCCCGTTCCCAGGCGCTGAAGCCGGTTCAAAAATCGCTACCTCGCTCGCTAACGTCACAATTTGCCACCTTCTGGATTTGGTGCAATAAATATCCAAAGCAGCGATCGGCGAGCGCCGTCCCCCCCCCCCCCCCCCACGACTCGCGGGCTCCTCCATCATCAGCATATTCGCACGATCGCACTCGGCCGCGACTTTGTGCGGCGGCTCCCTGCCGGTTTGCCCCTTTAGACTAACGATTTCTTGACGACAGTCGACGCAAGTCAACGGACTGACTAAACGATGACGCGATGACAGAGGACCACGACCACCGAGACGATCAAGACGCACAAGACCGACCAAAACGAGCGCGAGAACGGCGTAGTGAAAGCGTTAGTCCGACGGCTCCTCGGCCCGGAGGAGGAGAGAAAAACGACCTGCCAACCGTCCGTGTGCCACACACTATCGATCGTTGTGTGTGGTCGGGTTTTATAGATTTATAAACAAATTATGTATACTTTTCTTATTAGAGTCACATTTTTCATAAATTAACATGTTGAAGTGTGAAGGCGCAGCACAAAGCGCAGCGGGCAGACGATGAAACAAAACCTAACGTTCGCCGGAGCCGTTCCAGGCCTCGGTAGTAGGGCCTCGGGCTTGTAGCAGCCATCGTGCATCGTAGGGCCGCTGGGAACCCCGGTTTGCTCCCAACCGCAATCGGCTCCGACAGAAAGTTGGTCCCGTCTGGATGCGAGATGACACGCATTGCTAACAAGCTGGGCCTCTCGTGGGCACAGCGTGCTTTCACACTTCCGTTTAAAAATATTGATCGTTACGAACGGCGTGCTACCGTTGTTACGCGGAGATATTCGTGAACCGGTTTTCTATTTCAAAGCATTTTTTGGCTGTGAGTTAAGGAAAAGTACTTTAGGCGATTTTTTGTTATTTTTAAAAAATTGCCACAGTGTAGTTTTGTTCGAATGATTTTGAAATAAAAATTCATAAACGAAAACACTTACCAAACATTAAAGTGTATTAAAATGGAAACCTTTTTCTATTTACTTTCGTTACAATCATCATTTAGTTTCAAAAGTAAAACATGTAGTGTTTAGTAAAACATTTTCACCTTATTATGTCGATCCCTGATTCCTATTCCTGATTTTTATTCTTGGATCAGGACAATTAAAGATCAGGAATTTTATCTTGGCTGACGTCGAATACGACACGAATAATTGCAAAATGCAATACGAATAATTGCAATTCCTCAATTCTTTCAATAAATACTATACCTTTAATATGTTTTTTAACTTGATCGTAATTGATCGTATTTTTGTTAGCTTCAGCTTATTCCATGATTGTATGAGATAACCTCTACAATTTGATTTGACAATTAATCCACTTAAATTATGCTTTGTCGTGGTAAGAGTATTTTTCAAATTTTAGTTAATTTACGTTACATTTGATTGAGGCATTTATCTAATAATTATTTTTCTAATATTCCTTTAAGCAACCATTACAAACACAAGCAAACGAGTTTAAACTCAGAGATTTGTTTTGTTTGTTTATTCTGATTCACATTAGCATATCTAATGAAGCCATAATATATTCTAATCAAGTGGATGTATCTTAACTGAGCTGTCGAATCTTTATGTACAATTTCTAAATTGCCTTAGAAAAAGCATACTTTTCCGTCCAGGGTAGATTACGTTATGCAATGTTTGAATACAGCCAAAGGCATGATAATAGTATCAGAAACTAAAGCGTGCTAAAGCACCGACGGCTGACGAAAATTCCAATCAGGTCTCTCAAGATTTTTGCAAAGCTGTGTAATACATAATGACTAAATACCTGTGTAATTTTTAAAACAAGTAGTTTTAGTGTTTATTGTAAAATATTGTGCAAATCCTACATACAATATGTGAACTGTTTAGCCGTTCTAATCAGGGCAATGGATTTTAAAGTGAACGAATAGCGTATGCCTGCCGCTTTCCATCATTCCAGCGGTCAGGTGTTTTGGCCGCGCTGCTGCGACATACGGTACCACCGCCGGACCATGCCGCAATACCATGGACACCCGATGAAGCATTACTTCCCCCGCCGGCTGAGTTGGTTGACCAGCGCCCAACCAAACCCAAACACCCCAAACCGTTTGCGGCCTTTCGGGAAGTATTTTATCTTCAAACAAATTCTCCAGTCTACCAAAACATCGGAACCGAACAGCATCGCGCGCTGACCGTTTATATGTTGTCGCCGCGAGTATCTTTCTTCCGATGTTGTTGTTTTTTTCGTTTTTTGTTCCGTAACTCTTTGTTTTTGTCTCTTCTCTTGTTTTCTTATGTTATGTTCCGAAACGAGAAAATTTATTTCCAAGCGGTAAGCCGGTCCTTTGCCATATACAGTTTCATGCCGATGATGTTTTTGTCACTCCACCCTTCCCCGGCGCGGGAAAAAAACCGGCAACCCCATTCCATGTCCACCCTCCCCTGTCCCAACCTAACCATCTGACAAACTCTATCGATTTATTTCCTTCGCTCTCTTGCTCTCTTTCTCTCTCTCTCTCTCTCTCTCTTGCTGAATGGCTCATCTCGTGACGGCCGTTTTCAACAGCTTCTCGCGGTTTAAACGCAACCCCGCGGCCTCTCGTGGGTCGAGGGCTAGGAGTTGTCGGTACTTCATCAGTTTTCCCGCGTGCTCACGCTCACGCCGGCAGAATGATGGAAGACATTATTCATGCCGTTCTTTACTCCGCTTTTCATCATCGGTGTTTTCGTCCTCCTTTTCCCCTCCCGGTTTTCGCATTTCATCGTCCTCTTCACCTTAATCCCCGCCACGGAGCCATCTTTATCCTCTTCCTCTCCCATCTCTCCCAGGGGTTACTCCATCCCCGGCATCACATTCCGCTGGGGAGAAGAAGAAAGGGTGAAAAGAAAAACGCGCGTGCACCAGAACGGAGGAGCAGCAGCTCGCAGCAAGATCAAAGACACTTTTCGGTTTCGGTTCGTCCTGTTTTTATGGCCTCCTTATCGGTCGTGGTTGTTCGGTTGTTCCGCGTCAACCCCATTGCCTTCTCCCCCGTCCCGGTTCCGGGTGATCCCGGGCGCTGCTTTGCATCTCCAGCGTCTTGCGATAAATAAAACCGGCCGCCAGGAAGCTCGGTCTGCCCGGTGATCCGGAGGAGAATCGCTGGGAGGGCAGGCCGTGGGGAGGGGTAAAATACGGATACAATCCTCGTGCACGGTGAACACTACTAACCGACGGCTTTTGCTTGCTTCCTACTGCTGCTGCCTCGGATCCACTGACTTATGGATACGACTCATACCAGGGCACTGGCGGTACGGATGGAGGTGGCTGTGGAGTGTGGCTCGGCACACGATGACGAAACGGCTCGCGCGGGACGCAACACGATCACCCGACACGGCGATATTCGCTAATTTATCTTCGCTACCTATACCCGCAAACGGAGCCCGAGCCGGGGCCCGAGCCGGGAGGAATGGGGAGGCGAGCTCGACGTGGGGTCACTACCGGTGCGTGGCCTGGGATTCGGTAATGATCGCACGTGCTAATTGGCCCCACACACCGCTAATACCCGCTAACCAGCGGGGCAAACATTAATCGGCACACAATCGCACGACTCGCGATGCAGCTGCCCTGGGTCGCCCATCACACACAACCTTGAGCCCGCATGCGAGCTGGGCATGCGTCAGAAGGCGACACCAGCGGCACGGAGGTCGGTCCCGGGAAGCCGGAGACAGTTTGATCGCCCATCTTGAGCGTTGAGAACAATCGCAATCATTCATTTTCCGCGTAAAATAGTTTCCCTCGAACCGGCACGGTTGCAATGGGAACTTTTCCTCGGACCATGCCCCACAGCACAAAACGTCACCCGCTCCGAGACGGTGACCGGCCCGGGGCACACAAATAGATATTATAAAATTTATAAATTTACAACACCTCAGGTGCGAAAGTCAAATAAATCCCGTGGAAGCTGGACCCGGAGTGGCGCGCGGCATTAAAACAAAACATATTCCTTTGCACATTCGTGAAACAATCGCAACAACACAACCACCGACGGACAAAGAGAGATTGATTCAGCAAGAAGTTCAAAGTAGTAAATGCGGCCGTTTAAACAACGGTCCACCAAGCGACAGACACTCCACTGTTCCGCTGCAAACATCGAACGATTTGCTGGTCGGTTCGTCTTCTACTCCTCCATTCTGGCGCGAATCCGGGGACAAGCGATTCTGTTCCAGGATGCAGTGATTCTCAACGTTACAGTCGGATTTAAGTGAAATAAACGCATTTCAATTTAGGGTAAAAGAGTAAATGAGGCCCCGGCCGCCATTTTTTCGATCGTGGGTACACCTCTTGTGGACGTTTAAACTGAATGTATGCAATTGGTGATACATTAATACGTTAAATTCAACCTACGAGTATTTGAACCGTAGTGTGTACCGTTAATTTCGGCTACGCAATCAACCTAATGGTGCGGTATGAGGGGGGCCCACGGGCCCCCCTTATTTCTCAAAACTATAACAAACTTTCTTTTTCGGTAGACCTAGCGCAGTCCGCTCGCTTCGCTCGCTGCGGGCGCGCCGCCGTTTCCAAATCATTTCTTCGGCTAAACTCATTGTTTCATGCTGTCCATCATGTGTGGTATAGTTTACTTACTAGTAACTTAACATGTAAAAGTATATTGACCCGCATTAAACCTCCACTGGGTGATTAGTTTAAACCGTTATGTTCTTTTAAGCGAACCGTTAGCGTTCAAAAATTCGAAACGAATGCATGTGTCGCGCTTTGCATAGCTTCAGGCGCTTAATGTGAACCAGCAGGAAGAGGAGAATCTAGCCCGGGGCCTCATTTACTCTTTTACCCAATTTAGAACACATTTCAAATTGATTAATTCTAGCTATTCAAATTAAATTTTTCAACAATTCACTAATCAGACGATACTTTTAAAATAAAACTTCAATTAAATCTTCCAAAAGAAACGCATGATTTTTCTAACTATTTGTTAATTGAGCTCACCATTCTAGATACCACTTTCCACAAAATATAACTGCGTCTTGAATTCATAATAGAATTGCGAATATTTTCTGTGTTTATGCAACCTTTCAAGTATTTTCGGGAATTTGATGTGAGTGACAATTTATTTTTCCATCGACAGCGATTGTAAAAATTGCGTTTTTAACCTTCTCGCTTTTTAAATCCTTCCTACGTAAACTCAAGGAAAGTTTCTGTTGACAGGTGCTGTTAGAAATTTTTTTATTCAATTTTCACCGACTCGAATTGTTTCTGTTATTCGCAGAAAATTAGCTAGTATTTTTCCAAATGATGCTTGAGAATCTCTGCCATTCGTATTGATCAGCCTGCCTAATAGCTTCGACATGCCATCACCAACATGAGGGGCGGGGGGGGGGGGGGGGGGATTGACAGGGTATAGAGCAACTATCCGATGCAACACACACTCATACACAAACACTAGCCAGCAGGCAGTAACATGCGTCCGATAATGCTCTCTCGCGGGACCGAACAATATTTTAACGCCAACTTACGATCGCTCGGCGATGCGCTTTGATGATCGTTGAAGTGCACCATCGAGAGCTACATCTCTCCCCTCCACCTTCTCTGATTTGCAATTGCACCTCGGGGCAGTACGTTGTGGGAGTGTGTTAGTAGCCAGAGACCAGACAGAATGACTGAGATGGAGTGAGAGGGCGAGCTGAATCTTGTTCGATTTGTGGTTTTTTTTTTGCTAAGCGCGGGAGGTGCATCGGCGCATCGCTGTGTGCTTATTCGTGGGCTTATTCAGTTTTTCCTCCTTTCGAAAAATCGTGCGCATGGGAAAACGCTAACGCCAAGGATACGTGCCGATCGCGCTGAGGTCAATGATGCGTCGTACGCCCGGCGATTGCATCACGTATGATGGTTTCCGAGCTGCATTCTTGCTTTGATCTCGTAATGGACCTCCTACATGAACACGTTTTGAAATGTTCTGTCAGTTGTGACATTTTTATTTAACCGTCTCGCTAAATGGGATACAATGATGTGACTTCAAGTTGTCTTCCAAAATGGTGAAATCTGGTTGTATTTTAATACGTGATGCGCTTTTGAAATCGGGTATATGATTTTTAGGAGGAATCCAGATAATGTGTCCATTGTAATACTGTTAAACTCTGCATTTAAAAGCCATTCTCCAACCTATATCTTGCCCTAAAGTTATGGCCGTAAAGCAACCAGTGCCGAAAATATTTGCATAGTTAAACACTGACTCCTGCCGGGAAAACACCTCGAGTGCACCTTTTTGATGAAGGACGTCAGCGAACAAACAAACAGCAGCATCTTCGACATGAGACATCATAAATCGTCCCTGATGAGCCTCTGGTCGCTTTCGTTATCTACTAGATTTGTTGATCTGCTCTTTCCCCCGCGCTTTCCCAACCGAGACCGAAGGAAACCCGAAGTGTCTTCCGAATTTCGCCCAACCTTTTATGTTTATTCTCTTTGAAGCCTCCTCAACTCGACTCGACTCGACTATGATTTATGGGCGGCCATAAAACGAACGCAAACGAACGGCAAATAAGCATAATTTATATCAAATTATTAAACCATTAAACGAGAATTATTGCCATCGCAGGGTTCTCGCCGGCAAACGCGCGGGCAATTTTCTTTCCACGAATCTCGAGACCGGTTTTAGCTTGTGGTAGCAGGGAGTTTTCCATGGGTTAGGTTTTTTTGTTGTTGCTGTATTTTTCCCCTTTTCTGCTTTGGTTAGAATGTCATTTTGAGGCAAAATGTTGCTGAGTTGTCAGCTCTTTCCGTTGGATTGCTTTACCAGCGCAGTAACCTACAACATGACCTTTCTCGCCATGAACAGTGAAAGACGGCGCCGGTCAGGTCGTTCGAGAAAGATTGTTTACAATTTCAATCACCGTTCGTAACAGATTTTAAATTTCCCCCCCCATTCCCCATCTTCAAGAAGGAACAAAAGAACTTCAGGATAGTCAATGAGGAAGAGAAGCGAGGGAAAAAGAGATGAAAACGGCCGAATGGAACATTCGTCATTCCCGGCAAAGCCACTCGCGATGACAGACATTCATTTTCGATGTGTCACCATGTGGCTTCGGGGTTGATTGGGTCATTAAGTGCGATTACTCACTAGGGTCTGAAAATTTGCTAGCCGTTGTGTCAAAATGTTGTGCCGTTTTGACGTCCGGCAAGCGAGACGATCACCAACCGATCGAGACTTCGACGCTGAGGTGAAATGGCCTGGTTGTTCAAGGGCCAAAAGCTTACCGAAACGCCGTGCTGATTGCTGGCAAGGCACGGAGGCCCCGAAACGGAGTCTCGAATGAAGACATCCGTATCCCGGCGAGTGTTATTTGACACGCCAGACGGTGGCGCCTGTGGAAAACCGTTTTATCTTGATGTGGCCGACTCGTTTTTCGTCGTTTTTTTGAGGATTGAGACGATGTATGTCTTTGGACTGTGGTCGAGAAAAAAACAGCAAGAAGTGGCGTTCAGGAGGTGCGAATAACCGAGAATACTGCACAATGGCACCGAATGGCACATTCCACCGTTGCCACTTTAGCTGTTGATGGATTGAAATGTGTCCGGGAATTCCGATGTGGGGCAACGACTTCAAAATCGACCAAATAGAAACACAACCGTGCGTGTCTTCCCTGGAAGCCCGCCGCAATCTCTTGGCTCCGTCGCTAATAGTCTATAACGCTTTGTTCATCGCCGTATGCAATCGATTGTAATTATCAATAAAATACCCATCATCGATGCTTTAACGTTTACCAGACCTCTCCGCGGAATGCCATCGAGCTCCTTGAGGGGAGGCTGGCTTCGTTTGAAAGATACCGCAGCATCAGCTGGACTGGGGGGAGGAGGCTGGGTCCGGGCGCGATTTCGGAGTGAAAGATTACCAATTCAAATGGGCCGCCCCGGACCCATAAACGGTCACCTCCGAAGGTGACACATTTTGTAGGTGTTGTTCACCGTCACCGGCTCCGGTAATCGATCGTCTTCATCATGACGATCAACCTCATCACCATCATTAGCATCCCAAAACCGTCGGAAAACAACGTGGTCCGGCCACGGTGTTTGTTTACGAGCCACCCCTGGACCCCAGGAAGACCGTTGTTGTCGTCTTAGACCAAGCGGTCGGTTGGTCCTCGAAAGTCTAGGAAGACAGACAGGAAAAAAACACGGAAGAAAGGTAAGGGCAAAGCTAAAACAACGGAGATAGAAATGCATCGATGCATGGCCATCCAAACGGGACCCGCAGCAGCGGCGACGGCGGCGGCTAGTTATCGATGACCATGACGGCGCCTGGGTTGGAAGCTAAACCAAACAACATATTTATGTGCTCGCGAGGGTCGCCGGCCATCAAACCAGGCTTGCCTTCGACCTGGCTGGCGGTGGATGCTGGTCCGGGGCGGACGGTTCTGTCGCGCCCGATTCTCGTAAAGGAGCTTTTTTCCCTCCGAAACGCGGGTTTTTCTTTGGCTTTGTTTCTTTACCGTTTTTTTTACGCTTTCTCATGCCCAACCACCACAACGAGCCGGACTGACGGGCGTCCGTAATAAACTAGATAAACACTACCGACTTTTCACCCGGGAACCCAAAAATCTACAGGGCGCGCCAGGAAAGAGGATTAATGGGGAAAAGACACGGTGTCGGTGGAAGGAACTGGGAAAATCCAGCACTCCCAGCATTATTTGCAACCCCCCCGAGCATCAGAAATCCAACAAACTCCCCCCCTGGTCAGACTTCTGGGTGAGTTCGCCAGCCATTTTTACATCATCACTTGACGTTTCGGACGTCACTCAGACGCGTCGACGATGATGATCTGTCTGTCAGAGGAATCTGGCCAGCCAGTTGTGCCACCGTTAGCGACTGGCAGAAGAAAAGGGAAAAGAACTCCATCCAGCACCTCGGCAGAGGCACATCTTCGACGCGCAACGGCAGATTGAAAGCTGATAAAAACAAAAACCCCCTGCGCAACACGTGCGCACCACTACACCCGGTCGGGCAACACGCATCTCTAAGACTATAAAAAAGTGATCATAAAGATGTAATAAAAATGGGAAGGCAAAAAACCATCTCCCCCCAAGGAGACTAGAAGGCAGACTCCGGCACAGAAAAAGAAAACGACAAATCTCTGAAGAACGCACAGTAAAAAAAAGGCGATCGACGAACGGGCCAGGTATTTTGGGAAACGCTTTGAGGGGTGGGCAGCAAAATTAAAACAACAGAAACAAAAAGGCACCAAATAACAAAACACCCTCAAATTAACCTAACAAGATACCTGTTCCGAAGTTTATCGTTGCTGCGTTTCCCGCTCGCACGCGCCAGTCCTCCTCCGGCTCGTTTCATTCCTTTGCCTCTCGGACAGGTCGTGCGTTGCAAGAAGGTCAACCTCTCTCTGTCACTTGTCAACAGCGCCATCACCATCCTCGGGGTCGGGGGAAGCTCCTACATGCGATGTTGATTCCCTTTTTCAGCCAAAACAACACCCACCTTCCGAAGAGCGCCCAAATAGCCAAAAGTGAATTTGCCAACAATTTTATTCCAGGCCGAAAACTAGATCAACCCAAAGATCAAAAGCACCATACATGATCGGTGAATAGCCATACGAGCCACGATCAACGGTTTTCACCTTGATGTTACCTGCATTCAGCTGTTTATCATCGACCGAACCGCCAGAATCTCGGTCTCGGTTTGTAACAGATTTTGTGAGGTTCCGCTTTGGCGTTTGATGCCTTTGACATTTAGGAACTGCTTTTCGCGCAGTCAAAACGGCGGAAATGTAACATTAATCGCACCATAAAATCGTTCTACTGTGACGGAAGCGTGGGCACGCGCGTACAGTTGTTCAAACATGTCCTCCATCGGTTCACCGAAGCTGCATCGGGCTGCATGTTGTCCGGGTAATCGCACCGGTGTGTTTTGTTCAGTGCTAATGATGCTCGATAGACTAATGAAATTTCGATAAAACATACACACACAAACACTGACAAAAGAGCCGACAAAGATTCCATGTTTGTGTTCATTATGTCGGGTCTAATGATTTTTCAGATTGTTGCATTTTATCGTGTTATGAAGAAGTCTGTCAATTAGACTCTGCAAATTATGTTATCTGTGACTTCGCTGTTTTTTTTCTTGTGTTGTGAAATAAGAAAATAATTGTTTCGAACCGGTTGTTAAATGAAGACTGAAGGGTTTGTGTGCTTCTTTTGGCTTTACATAAACCCATTTTGACTGGCTATTCTACATCGCCATATATCCTTCATAACAAACGATTAAAAAAATTTAAAAAAATATATTTCTGAGTTGCCACCAAAATGGCATATCTGCACTCCGCAGATATATACTGGTTTACAAACATATTTTTCATTCTCATTTCTGCTAGTTTATTTGGAAAAATTAGGGTAGTATTTGGAAAAATAAGAGTTTTCAAAATCCTTTCTACTTTTGTTTTTTTTTAAATTTAAAGTTCTGGACATCAGATTAAATTTAAATTTGTCTCCAAATGACTTTTATGAAAAGAGACTTAGCACAAAAGCATAAAAATAAACTATGTTATAATTGTAGACATATTTTTCATCGCTATAAATCGATCCCGCCAGACCAAACCAAATCTTAGAATCGTTTCCCAGTTGTTCGATTGAATCATCTTACACTTTAATAGACGGCCAAAAATCCCGAAATAAGAAAACGCTTATAATCCAAACTTAAATGGAAACAGTAAAGTTAAAAATGTAAACGTATTCACTGAATGTTTAGGGTGGACATGTTTATTTCTGTGCCTAAGAACAAAAGCACCAACTTGAACTTGAAAGCACCAACGTAAACTTGAAAGCCACAAACTCCGGTTCTCCGTTCTCAGATTTGCGCTGCGTGGACACTAGAATTTCCCAACAAACCACTTCCATGTGTGCTACAGTGTTTGGCTGAGTACATAATTCATTTACACGAAGAAATAGTCCATCCATGGAATGGTTTTGAGTGAAAAAATACTGATATCCTTACAGTGAGATGAAAGATTTTTTAAATGCCCTTGAGCTACAAAAAGACCCACGAAAAAACTTCCTAAAAATGGTGTAAGCGACCAACACAACTTGCATAACACTTTCAACCGCCGAAAGCCGCTATCATGAGAACTGGAACAAAAAAAAAGAACATGTTTCAATCACTCGTGCCATGATTGCAGCTCCGAGTAGTCGAGCGGCGAGTAATGAGAGAAACGATCCCGAATGATACAGAAACATTCATCGCATTCGCAAACCACCAACACATACACACACTCGCTGAATGACGCTTTATGGCCGCCGGGATGAGACATTTGCTAAGCAATGTTTGGTGCCGCTTTAATCTGTCACTAATTGAACGAATGATTTAAACGAATTAAGTTGTTAATGTGGACCGTTTTTCCGCGATAATTAAACCATTTCCATCTCCACACACTTTGTTTTTTTTTGTGTATTTTTTTAGGTATTTTTTATGTTTTTCATGGCTCTTTGGTAGGCCTATGGGAAGGTTTTTTACCATTAAATTTGGTGTGTGAAAAAATGTTAAACAGTGTCATAAGGAAATTTTACAGCACAACAAGCAGTTGTCACTTAAAGGCCCAACACAACTCGTACGAAATCACAATAAAATGAGTGTCGCGATGACTTTTCTACTTGAACCAGATCAAAACGATCCTAAAGGATGTAATATCGCAATGGGTGGAATTTTCGACTCGAAATGCTTTGTTTGGCCTCCGTTTTTCAATCGCGGACGAAAAACTCAATAAGCAACAAGAACAGAAAACAAAAAAAATAAACAAAACAGATGAATCTCCCCGATGAGCCCACCGTCCATTTATCTTATCGGCAAGCAAAAAGGATCGGAGCTTCTTTTAATAGTTTCTATCGGCCCAGCGATGGCCTCTCGGACCGCGGAATCAGTGTGTTGTTCTTCGACGGCGGTGTTTTTCAGCGGTTGATTAAAAGGTTTCGCCGGCTTCACAGGCGTCGGGACTCTTTGCCGATTCCGATCGTCGGCGGGTTCGCTGTTACTTTGGTTTTTATAAGTGCGCGCCGTTTTGCTGCTTATCAGTTTCACCGAAGCCTTTTGATGGTTTTGAACACTCCTTCGGAATGCAAAACCTTATTCCGCAAAACATCACCTTAAAGAACACCTAGCCTGTTTTTCCGACGAGTTTAGATTTTAAAAATTCATGATGAAAAAAAGCACTTTTCTATGAATGCAGATTAAAGTATGCTTTTATCAAAAAAGATGGTCCAAACCAAACTTTTAAAACAACCCTCCCTCCCTGACGATTCGCAAAACAAAACTCCCTTAAAAATAACAGTTCGTTCCTTGTCGCTAGTACAATGGAACCATTTTATTCATAATATTAATACTTCGATGCGTTCGCAGGGAGTCGGTTCAATACAGGCTCTCTCTCCGAGGGCACTCCGATTCTGGCGCTACCGACAAAGTAGTGGGCGCCTTTGCCTCGATAGGCGTTTCTCGCTGGGCCAAGTGGTTGGAAAATGGGAAATGCTTTACCGAAGGAAACGTGTTCTCTACTTTTCCACTCGAAAATGGGAAGCCATTTGAAGTTAGATGGTGTGCGGTGGGGGTGCGGGGAGGGGGGGAGGGGGGGAGGAGGAGGGAGAGGGATTACCGCGTATGTATTTTTCTTTCGCCCTTTTGCGCGTTCTTACCGCGGGGAACTCGAGGGGGAAAATCTGAAAGATGGAAAATGATTCGACCAGGGGATGCCAACCAGCCGTTCCCCCAACGGCCTTAAGTGTTTTCCGCCATAAAGATAAAAGAGAAAAACACGAACCAACGAACGACGATAGGGGAAGAGGGAAAATGTTGCTTCGATCGTTGGAAAATTCCGAAATTTACGACCGTACCGTAGGAAAACTCCCCAAATCGGTACCGCTTTGTCGCCAGGGCCGGCGGGTGTACCGCGATCCAAAACCACAATCCGAGGCCCTCCGATTCGGCCCCCGGCGAATACTGTGCGGCACACTGTACTCGCGTGATAGCGGGTGGTGGTTGTGGTGGTGAGCCGATCACTGAAGCGACCAAATCGCACGGGACGGTCGAGTCCAGCGAGTCACGAAAGCGGACACAAACGCATCGCATGACCGGAATTAACACGTTTTCCGCTTTCCCTGCTCGGAGATTTCGTTCCGTTGCGGGAGTGGAGCCACGGATTGTCCACAGAAGCGTTGCGGGACGGGGAGGGAAGGGGAACACGGTGACCAGATAAGGAGCCTGTCACCGAACGCGAATGATTGTTTCGGGGGGGTGTGTTTGCGTGTGCGTGTGTGTGCAAATGTGTTGTCGAGAAGGTTCTAGAGCTTTTCGCGGATTGTGAACATCAGGCTCCGGTGGCCATTGTGGAGCGGCGTCCTCCTTTTCAGCTTCGGGACTTGTCAGAAATTTTTCGCATGGAAAATGGAAGAAAAAACCACAAGCTAAAGGTGGACAGTTTTCATCGATTCTACACCTTCGTCATTCGAACCAGAAAAGTAAACCAAGCGGTGGGGTTGGGGGGGATTGAGGTTAACGTGGGGTTGGTCGAATGTGTTGTACCAACTTCCACCAGGTAGGGGTGTAGTGGTGTATGTCGACCGTTGTTTATATACGCGTTTCGCTACACATAAGCCACGCCACTGCTGCTGGCCCCGCCCACAATACGGTGCGTTTTTCGTTTTACCTAAGCAAGCCGCGTACATACGAGCCGTGCAAACGGAGGACAAGAAAAGCAAACATGCGCAGGTTTCGGTTCCCGGGTGCTGGTGTGTTGGAGTTCTGCGTGCTGTTTTTCTTGCTCGCCTTGTTCTTTATTATTATTGCCCTGCACAAACTTCACCGCACCACCGGAACCTTCCGCGACGCCCGCTCCCGTGCGTACTTCATGCTTCGGGGGCGAAATTAAATCTGCTTCTCTGAATGATGTGCGTGGAGGGAAAAAAAGGCCTGCGCTGTGCGGCGATTTTACACAAAAAGCCCAAACATTGTCCTTGTAATGTAACGCTTGAGTCTTTAATGATTGACTCGAGCTCAGTTTGGTTTGCGGAAAGATGAGTTCATTTTCGTTGCACGCTTGAAAGGATGAAAAATCCGGCAGAATGTTTGTTTGAAACCTCCCTTCGGGGTTATCTGTTTTGCTCAAATATAGTACCTATCGTGTAACATGTTGTTCCCTCTACTGATAATCGATAAAATATTCTAAAATGTTTTGCAGTCAGTTTTCTAGGAAGTCAGCTATTGACATGTCAACATTTAAATCCCTCCAATATAATACAAATCTTTTAAACTTTATTTAAATATGTTTTTAGTCTGTTTTCGACAAATGAATTTCATTTTCACATTTAGGAGTGTGATGTTCACATGAAATAAACTTTCAATCCAGTATATTTCCATTAGATCTTAATGATGTAATAATGGTTTTCTTTGATCCACCTCAATGACTGGCAGTATTTAGGTATTTAAGATTAAAGGGAAAAGCAAACTTATTCAGAACTAGGAAAGTTGATAAAAATATATGTTGAATTTTACAGTTTTCACAGCCTATTTATTCAAGTTTAAATTACCTATGAACAAGTTTATTTTTATGTTCTTTACCATTTTATATATTTTCTTTTGTCAGAAATTTCCAATTAAAGTAGAACTCTCCTTCTATAGAAAGACTTTATTGAACATAGAAAAGCTAGTATATTTTACTTCTTTGAGAAAGGAAGATTATTTTGTAGAACATGTTATTTAAAACGAATGTTGACTTTTTTTAATACTAGTTCCGTTATTATTGAAAAAGTTCAACTTTCTAATAATTGCTTTCCTTTATGGATACAAATTTTCTTTAGACACGAACAAACACGGAATTGAATAACAATCTTTTCACTTTGTTCTAAATTGTACTAAAATTATACCTATGTTTCTCTTCCTTCCATCAGAAAAAGAGCGCCTTTCGCTGTGTGTCGGATGCGGAGGCCAAATTCACGACCAGTACATCCTGCGTGTCGCACCGGACCTCGAGTGGCACGCCGCCTGCCTCAAGTGCCAGGAATGCCGGCAGTTCCTGGACGAAAGCTGTACCTGTTTCGTGCGGGACGGCAAAACCTACTGCAAGCGGGACTACGTTAGGTAAGGAACGCTTGCACCAGAGCCGGATCCGGAACCCCCGGGGGTGGTTCCTTCTTCTGCTAGACTTTTCGTAACGATCCGGCCGATGGTTTGACCGTTTGATTCAACTTCGCAGATTATTCGGTACCAAATGTGATAAGTGTGGGAGCTCCTTCAGCAAAAACGACTTTGTGATGCGCGCCAAAACGAAAATCTACCACATAGAATGCTTCCGCTGTTCGGCGTGCGCCCGCCAGCTAATACCGGGTATGTAACAGTACGCGTTGGCCAGCTTTTGGGGTTCTTTAACACGCAGTTGTTCCGGTTGCAGGTGATGAGTTTGCCCTCCGAGACGGTGGTTCGCTCTATTGCAAGGAAGATCATGACCATCTGGAGAAGACCACCCAAAACGGCCTCATCGCGGGCGTGGAGCCGAACAACAACATCAGCGGCAACGCCAACAACAACAATATCAGCAGCACCAACAACAACAACAATAGCCTAAGCAATAACAACCACTCGAGTGAGCTAGGATCGATGTCAGGTGAGTTAGATCTCTTGGTTCCCGTTCTTTCTATCTGTTCGCCCAATTTTAAATTCCGAAAACCATCGGAAAATGATGAAGAGGACACTTCATAAACGAAGCGGCACTGATTGTAAGGTGACTGATTTTCGGAACATTCTGTACATCATGCTGTAAATTGTTATCACACGGCACTGATTGTTCCCTTGCGTGGGCTCCTCATTACTCACAGAACCGGGCCAGATAATCAATCCCTTATCTTTGCAAACAACTGTAGCCCGTCGTCGGTCGCGAGTACCGCGAGTATGTTCCGGCCCCGGGCCGCCCTAATGTGACACGATGCGCACTTGTCGGGCCGGGGCGGGGGGTTTGCGTCAGGTGTCTGCCACACGATAAAGCAGCATAAAGAAATGCCGCCCAATCCGCCCGCATCGTCTCCGGCCGGCATCGGCATCGGCATCTGGTCAAGTGCTTCGCGGGCAAATATTGTCTCCGGACTTTCCGGACTTCGGGCCATCGGCGCAAAAGGGTTCGCCCACATGGAAACGCACACCGACGCACCGACGACTACATCGTGCAGCTTCGCGCCCGGCTCGATCCGGTACCGATCACTGCCTCCAGCCTTCCTCCTACCTCCCTCGGGCAGATGCCGCAAAATGTCCGGTTTCGGTATTTATTTTGCCCGTGTTTCTTCGCCTTGCGTCGCCGCGCGTTCCCCTTCGGCTTCGCCGTCCGTCCCGTGGTCCGGTCTCGGTCGGTCGGCTTGTACCCACTTATGTTCGGTTGTGTAAATACTCCAGACACACGGTCTACATAGGACAAACTTGTCGCCGGCCGTTGTTCGGACCCTTGTTCGCGGGGAAGGGGCCGACAGGTAGGGGGCTCACTTTTCGGTTGCCTTTTGATGATAATAGTGGCGCAAAACATCAAAGCGGATTTTCCTTCTCTCCTTTCGCTGCCAGCTCCACATCCGTTCGAACGTGCGTGGCATTAGTTTCTACTGTTATTCTATCTTCGGGTTGTTGTTTTCTTTTTTTTTGTTTTCTTGTGCAAGTCTCTTATCAGTCGTAGTTTTCGCCATGCGCCACATCCGGAGCCGGCTGGTTGCGGTTCCGGTAGGAGAGAGTTCGCAAATACCGACGCCATTTGCCTGCAGGTTGCTATCGCGCAGTTCCCCGGACTGCTCGAAATTTCTAGGAAAATCAGTCAACAGCGCGATTGAAATCTTCTCCTCCACCATCGTTTGTGTTTCGTTTTGGCACAGTTTACATTTGATGCAGAGTCGTATCTAATTTGCTGCGAGAAAGTGTTTTTCTTTTGATTCGTTATCAATATCATTGATAATGTCATACTAAATAAAAGTAATCAAAAATGAAACGCATGAAGGAGAAAATGCTCCAAGATGCGCCGGGGAGGATAAAAATCATTTGGCGTTAGACAAATCGTGTAATTTGCAGATGAATATGATTTTTTACCGTTTCTCTCGTAGGTTTGTGAGTAAGTGAAAAAAACTAGAAAATACCATTTGGATCAGAAAATTTTAACTAGTAACTGATAGTAAAACTACATTTTAAATCATATGAGGCAAAATACTCTTGCTGTTAAAATGTAAATAATGAGGCAACAACCAAAAACCACCAATCGCATATTCTGTCTGCCATGCATCTTAACACATTTGAAATGATTTTAATTTTAACTCGAATAAAAACTCGAATTAAAACATTAGCTAAAACGAAATAAATATCAGTTGGGATACTTTTCTACATGATAGTACTAAACAAATTTCGCCTTAGAAGCAAAACAAATAACAAATAGTAATAGTTTCATTTTTTTTAAACTCTTTTGGATGCAACTGGTTTATTTGAAAGATCGGTTTTAGGTTGGATTATGTTTGTTTTCCAGTTAGTTTTGTTGATAAAAAGAGATGTTGAACTATGCATGTTTCAAATGAGGTGCATGTTTTCCTATAACAATTTCTCCCTGTCTGTTTTCAAGAATTTGTAAAAAGTCGTTGAAAACTAACATCAGAATGGGATTATTTATTTTTCTTTTCTTTTTTGTTTTTTTTTACCAATATTCTTTGTTTTCTGAGATTAATTAGGAGGTAATCAAAATACCAACATTTGGGATTGTAGAAACTTATTTAGATAATTGTACACACCAAAATGTTGATCTTATTTAGGGGAAAAGAAATCTAAGAACAAATTTGCCACAAAATCTTCATTCCTTGCGTGGCAATTTAGCTAAAAATAGTGATTTATTTTATTATACTTTTATTTTTATACTTTCATTTGTTAACTCTACTGGTACGTCATTCCCGGAATTTCTCCACAATTGATATGAAATTTCCAAATTAATTCGACCAATACCTACTTGCACACCGAGTACACTCATTTCCTTACTTCGCTTGTTAGTGGTTCCAGTTTTTCCTGCAGCAATTTTCATGCCACGGCCGCGGCAGGAAAACTACCTCCCCGAAGCCTTTGAGAGCGCGCAGCCCCGTGTCGGCTTTTTTCTCCCGTTTGGGCTCACAAAGGAATGCCGATCTTGTGGGGAGCATCGTAAGACAAGCGCGAGTAACCAAATGCGGGGTGTACCGATTTTGGTCCAATTTGATGCCTACGTACTTCCCCTTTTCGTTGCTTCTTCGGTGCGGCCATCGCAGGCTGGTGGCTTCTGAAGGCCTCCCGCCGTTCCATTCTTGAACCCTCCCTTTGGCCCCGGATCAGCCCACTAAATCGCCTTTGGGCCGACACGGGTCCACCAGCAGCCGGGTATCTTTCTGCCGCACCGCCGATAATTGTGTGCTCACCGAAGTGTACTTAGCATCGGCTAGAAATGTCGGTGAAAATGCGTTCCCTGTTCAGACCCTCCGTTCCGGCCCCCCGGTCCTGCTCGTTTTCTTCCAGTGCCCGTGGTCGTCCATTTGTGGCTCGAGTTTCCGATTGCGGTTCGATTTCCCCGCCCGTAATTAGACGTGTATTGATAATTATCGATCGTAGGCGATCGCGAATCGCCCCCACGCCGAGCCCAACTCACCACTCGATTTCGGCATTCGATTGTTTTCGGGATGTTGCTTTACATTCGCCGTGGGGTTCCTCCAGGCTCCAAACCTTCCCACATCCCGGGCCCAGCGTTGTGCTCGTGGGTGATTTCACCCCGTTTCACACACACACAAAACACACACCGAATAATTGACTCACCCAACCGTGTACTAGCGGCCGGTCTATTCCTCATATTGTTGTTGTTTTCATGTGCTGTTTCTCCTCCGTTCCCCCTTTCCACCGAACCATCTTTCTACAACGGCGGCGGCGTGATCTAGCGGAGCCCGTGGGGCGGCAAATCAATAAAACACGAGAAATCACAATAATAGATGTAATCGCGCTGTACCGCGAACGGGAGGAACAGCGAACGGGTTGGGAAGGATACGAAGGGATCGCCTTGTGCGGTGTGACCCGCCCGTTTCTGATGTTCACGATGATGATGATGATGATGATGATGATGATGTACCAACGAAAAGAAAACACACGCCGGTACATCATCCCCGCCAGCGCCAAATTGAATCCCGATGGGAACGCACAATTGATGATCGTTTTCAAGATTCAAGTAAAAACAAAGCGAAAGAAGACGCTCGCTGTGGCGGAGAGATACACGAATGAAATTCGTGTGAACTGAACGGTGACACGAATTCAATCAATTCGAATCGTGGGCCACACCAACCACACGACTGGGGAAACGGTACGGTTCTTGGGGATGCTTCAGTTCGCCGGAGTCAGAATGGACGGATCGTTTCTGGGCGTCGAAAAGGGAGAGATTTGCAAGCAATCGAGAGGACTGATTTGATGATAACAAAAATAGGCTGTAATTAAAGTCGTTTAACATATTGGTATATTGGTATCGAGTTTGTCTCGCAAGCGGAACAGAAATTGCACCAGAACACTGAAACAATAATGTAACAACTTTGAAATTGATTGCAACGTAATTGGAATCAAAATCTCTCAAAATCAAAATCGGCTGGATCAATCTTGATGACGTCTTCGTATGATTTGTTCCTTTTTACCCAAGAAAGGTTTACAAAAAAAGAGAATTTGAAAATTCCCAGGGAAAAGCCGGAAAATGGGAAAATTCAGTAAAACGGCTTTTTCCATATAAAAAAAAACTATTTACTTTCTCTAACGAAAATGGTTGGACTTATCCCAACAAAGTCTTCTGATGATTTGTTTTTTTTGGCCCAATAAAAACAATACAAGTTAGAAAAATCCTTAAGAAAAGCCAGAAACCCAGAAAACTCGAAAAATTCTTTTTTCCATAAAAAAATTGAAACTTATAAAAATGAGTGTTTGTTTGTTTTTAACGCCAAAACTCAAAATCGGCTGAGCCAATCATGACGATATTATTTGATTATTTGTTAGTTTTTATTCAGGTTTAAAAAAAGACAACTTTAATATTGTCTAAGGAAAAGCCGGAAAATGGAAAGATTTGTGAAAATTGCATTTTCCATACAATCAAATCAAATATACGATGTATAATTTAAACTAAGAAAACCGCTTGGCCAATTTTAAAGGCTTCTTACCCATACCGATTACAATTGTGACAAATAATGAGTCCGAATTCACGGATCATCTAATAATTTCATCTCGGATAATCAACAAGCGATCGCTTAGATCACGTATATTTGGATCTGGTAGACGTAGAATGTATTTTGTTGAGTGACAGAAAGAGCTTTCTTGCTAAACACATATGAATTTTGAGTATTTAAGTTCAGGGAAATCTATCAAACAAGTTTGCAAGTACGTCGCCTGATGGGATATGGCGTTTTTTGGCATTGAAGGAGAGGACTAAAGTGTCTATACTTAATAGAAAGATTATTTCGATGAAGCCATAAAAAGTCCCATTGATTGTGAGATACGTATAAAAATGACATCGCCGAAGATGTTTCACATCGCTTTTGAAAAGGAAATTTTGAACAAAAAAATGGAAAAACTGGAATTTTAAAACATTCTTTGGATTTGTCGGATATGTCGCGACTTAAAGATAGATCTGTTATTGTTATGTGTCGACATCTTCATGCACCGAATCTATAAAGCCCCCCTTGAGTTTCAATACTTTGTTATTCCAATATTAGCGTATTGTTAATATGGGACGAGGCGAAGTTCGTTGGGTCAGCTTGTAAATCTATATTTTTACCAGTTTCTTACCGATTAATTCTTACACTATGGTTTGTTGGAAATGGTTTAATCAGAGGATATTTTGACCCTCCGTTTTGTCATTTTTTTACCATTTGGCATAAAAGTTGCCCTCAATGCTGTTCGATATTTACGTGATGTGTTTGATTTCATCCTTTCGTGCCGTAAAATCGGAATGTGATAGAGAAATAAGTACAACATGATAAAACTTCGTTTTGTGATATCGTGATCTGAACAGCGAGTATTACACTCAACGATATGCTATTGGTGATCATGAGGTGCCTTGTGACATATAAAGATTTTTTTTATTTTATTCCCTCAAGTTTGGTCGATCAATCCTACATAAAATGTTTTAAACTAGCCTGCAAATTCAAATACCCTTTCAAAATGTTATTTGTATGTCTTAAGTAGTGATTCCCAAATTGAAAGATCATTAGAATTCGAGTAACTCAAGAATTTTATACAATTTTAGTCCAACTTTTGCCCATCATCCGTCGGAAAAAATACCATTCTGTTCTACGCTAAACTTCACAAATAAATAGAAACGAATCTTTCAAATTATCTTTGCAAGTCCAAGTGTATTCGTTGACAAAGCAGTTATTTGATATATTGAGGTCTGGACAAATGATGTAATGTTCTATTGAATATTAAACCTGCAGGATTTACATTGTTACCTTCCTTAACTCAAACATTATAATTTTTCAAAGAACACTAGTGATTGTTGAGCAAACTCAGCCTAGATTAACTGTATAATTCGCAATCTGCCCTTACTGTCGGTAATAGTTTTACTTAAACTAAGTTGGTTACCTATAGAGGCGAACTATTCGAGACGCTGTTCTAGCGGACTCGTTTCTATTGCGACCCCGTGACCAAGCCACACCATCTTACCACATTCGAGGCAATGACCACCGCTGACCACTTTCTTTACCACTCCTTCAACCATCTCTTCATTTCAATTTGCAGATTCGGGCAGCGAATCGGGATCTCATAAAAGTTTGCGAGGCAAAGGACCCACCGGACCATCGGACGGCAAGCCGACGCGGGTGCGGACGGTGCTGAACGAGAAACAGCTTCACACGCTTCGGTATGTATACAACACAAGCCAAAAACCAAACTTCCCCCATCACCCCACCATTCGCCCCCTAAACCGACCGACATAAATCTTGAACGATCTCTTTCTCTCTCTTTCGTTGGTCCAATTGGAATCTCCACCTTCCCTCGCTTAGTGGGTACTCGTCCCACCCCGTTGCTTATGTTGGGGTTGCTTTTTTCGGTTGTGAACGTTTATGTCGCTGCGCCCATTACCAAAAGCGCGATCATTTATCGCAATGGTGCGAAACAGTTGGATGGATCGGAAAAATGAAAAAGGTCGATCGGAAGCAGTTGAATCGATGCAAACCCGCGCTGCTCGTTACCGAAAATTGTGATAAGTGCTTAGGGCTCATTTCGGTGAAATGTGATACTTTCCACGGACACATCGAACTGCCCCACCACTGGCATCGCTGCTTTCGGCAGATAGTATTCGAGTGCCGGGTGGCCGTGCGCTAGGGAAAGGAGGCTGGATGATGGATGATAATGATGCGGCCGGAATCATTACGCCCGTAATCGGTGATCGTTCCGGCGCAGCTTCAAAATGGTCCAATTTGTACCGGTTAGGATTTATGATACGATTTGCGGCAGAAAGCAAATGGATTCCGCGCACAAGCGCTGCTCGCGCTCGGTGTGAATGTGAAACTGATCAGTCCGAACCGTACTGCAATTATATGCGATGGCACTATAAAGCAAATGTGCAAGCGAACGGATGTAAATCGCCCAAATGGGGTGCCGTTTTGAGCTATTTTCAAATCGAACGAGCATGATACAGTATTTACGAATTATCATTCATTGGGTTCAGTTTGATAAGCAATTTTATGAAAATATCTCCTTCCTTTTATGAACTGCATTCGATTAGGTTTTGACAAGCTTTTTCCAAAGAAATGATCGCCTCGCCGAAACGATCAGTATGCAAGGTTTCATATTTACTCTTCGGGTTCACTTTTCAAACACTCAAATTATCATCGCGGAATTTGGGTATCGCTTTTAAAACGTTTGGAAACAGTTTGATGTACTGAAAAAGTGTATTTTGTAAATTTGTATGTCTTTCATAATTTTACAAATCGCTGAAATTATTGGACTTCGATGGCCATTCACAGCATTGAAGATGGTTGTTCTTTAAAACCAAAAACTATTGTAATATTTGACGCTCTATTCTATAAGCAACCTTTTATTATATGCCAAGTCACTATATACACAAACAATACAAGAATGCACTAATTTGCGAAACAGGGGCCGTCCTCATGTTGTAGAAGATTAAAATATGTTCTCGCTACAAAAGGTCCGTAAATGTTTTCTACGCTTTCCTGATATTTTTCGACACGACTTGTGCCTCCGTATCGTGAGAAGGCTGACTTCATTGCTTTGTGATTGTGAAGGTAAATAGTCCAGTGAAAGGCTTTAACATAAATGGATTAGAGAAACTTATTTCATAAAAATGTGATAAAAAAAGATACACTAACGTAACCTTACGGCAACTCTTGATACTATTACAATTCATTAGCCAATGATTGTTGGCGACGTTATTCAACGACCAATGTAACTTCAAACGTGTCCTGTATTGGAACAAGAAAAACCTGATGGTCGTGTGGCCTCTATGGCTAAGAAAGCATAGCAAAAATGTTGCCCTCGTCCAGGGCCTTTGTTGTGAGACAGTCGAGAGAAATTACTTGTGCAAATACAAACATCAATTTTACACAAGCCTAGTCTGCAGTAGTCGCGACATTAATCTGCATGGCATCCTTCGGCCGAGCGCGCCTCGCGTTGTCTCCAGACCCACTTGAGACACTAGCGCCGCTAGCCACTTGACCACGCAAGCAAGACACCCCCTCCGGAACCGTTTCAAGCCGTTTCCTCCCCCTGCCTGGGTGGAAGGGTCTGTGAATTGCCTCTAATTAGAAGTGCATACGAATGCAAGCAACAACACAACCGGCGGGCGTCCGGCGGTGCCCATTATTAATATTGATTGCTCAGCGAAATACAAATTGTACAAATTATTACCATAATGCAGTGCTGGATGAGGACGTCGGTAGGGCGCACGCGAGTTGCACTTGCGCACGCGGTCCTGTTCGGCGAAGATTGTTTGCCCATAGTTTCGGTGCGGAAACTCGACGGGCAGAAGTGACCGATCGGGGCACCAAAGTTGTAGTGCATTTTATTATGCACTAGCACGACGTACCAACCTATTAAATCCAGCTCTTGCGCCCAGTACCGAGTCACACTCTAAACAAGCTCCTTCTGGTCTCTTTGCAGCACCTGCTACAACGCAAACCCTCGGCCGGACGCACTGATGAAGGAGCAGCTGGTCGAGATGACCGGGTTGTCGCCGCGAGTCATACGGGTCTGGTTCCAGAACAAGCGCTGCAAGGACAAGAAGAAAACGATACAGATGAAGCTGCAGATGCAACAGGAGAAGGTAAGTGGTCACTCGTCGCCCGCTCCAGCGAAGCGTTCAATTCGGTCGTCTAAATTCGGGATTCTCACTCCAGGAAGGACGAAAGCTCGGCTACGGTATGCAGGGCATTCCGATGGTGGCCAGCTCGCCTGTCCGGCACGACTCACCGCTCAACCTGCACGGCCTGGAGGTGACCGCCTACCAACCGCCGTGGAAAGCGCTATCCGACTTTGCCCTCCATTCCGACCTGGACAGCAACGGTGCGATCAACACGCACGCACCCGCGTTCCAGCATCTAGTCAATCAGGTAGGTAACGGGAGGGGCAACGCGTAATCCAGCAGATCAGAAACACATAAAAAAGTATAGTTCATAGAACCATATAAACATCACTCCATGTCATTGTGAAGTTACCTGACAAGTTAGTCCATGTTTCGAAAGATGTTTGTTCAAATCTGGCGAAAATCCTTTATGATATCATGTAAACCAAACTATTTTTGCTTCTTTGGATCATTTACACGTTTGGCAATACGTGCTTCCACGTGGATAAAACCCTTATTAATTCTCTTTTAAAACTAATTCAAAGGCCATTTTTATTATTCAAAAATTGCAAGATAAATGTTAATCATTTCAATCCATCAAAGAATCTATTTGGTTGGTTCTCCCAAAAATTTTAATCCATCGAACAAGTGAAAAATTGTTCTAAAACATACGGCAACGATACACATTCGTCATTATGTATGCTTTTTTCTCAAAATCTATAAAATAAAAATATTTAATTTAATATTGAAGAAATCAATTTAATACGTTGAGTACCACGTCACCCAAAAGTGGGTGACTGCAGCAACTAGTTCTAAAAAGTTTGTGACCGATCAATAAATGAAAATGCTACATAAAAATTATAGTAATATATTAAATCAATACTTTGAGAAGCTAACTTTTTGCTTAGCCTTCAAAAAACGTTGGTTTAATAAATGTTATAAATACATTATATTAAAAAATACTGTACTAAAAAATTGTGCTAAAAACGCTAGGCAGTCAACGTGTTAATAAATGTTATAAACAAATTTTATTGAAAAAGATTGTACTAAAAAAGTGCACTAGGCAGTCAACGTATTAAACTATTTCAGAACAATTATAGAAAAAAGAACTTCCGGGATCCTCTAAGCCAGGGGTCTCCAAACGAGATCCCTCCGGCCCGCGAGACCCTCTCCTGCTTGGGTAAATGTGGCCTAACGCTACGGTTATTCCACCCAATGCCGCCCGCGTTAAAAAAAGTTTGGAGCTAACCAAACTAACCTACAACGGCAGTTCCACAGTTCCGCTCTCCGAATCCTTCTAAATGCCTTTACGAACGTCCTCATAAATTATAAAAATGATTGCAACAACCGACGGCGGGATTTCAGTATGGGACTGAAATTTTCTCGGGAGGATTTCTGGAAAAAAGAAAGAACACCACCGGGGACGGCGGATTGGAGCAAATGGAGTGTGGATTGATGCAAAATGGAGGATTTGTTGGTCGGCTTGAACAAACGCCGTCCGGCAACCGAATCGCGACTGCTTTTAGTTGTTCCTTTCTCTCCCTGTGTTCCGTTTTCTTCCATCGTTGCTTTGTTTCGTTGCTCCTTGCTCCGTACTTTGTCGTTCGTTAATCCGTAGATTAAACCGAGCCGCGCGAGTCGTCCCGTGGCACAAAAAAGGCACAAGGATGGCCTCATCACCATCCGTTTCAATCCAAAGGGAGCGAAAGGGAACTGGAACCCGCGAGGTTGCGTCGCAAAACGGGGTGGGGAAAAACGGCGCGAAACCGATTCTGCATACCACGGCCATAACAATCCATGAAATATGCACCAATTCATGGGCGCGTTGCGGGATCACCGTTTTCTTGTGAGCTTGTTTGGATTCACTTCTGTTTCTTTGTTCAGTTCAAGTTGCGCGTTACTTGCCATGAGACTGGCTGCGGAGCCGATATTTAAATTTATGTTTAAATAAGATCTACTTTCTTGCGTGTTGGATTTGGGTATTTTGGAGAAAGAATTTACTTAACAGAATTACTTAACAAAATGTTGCGAGATATTGGTGTTATATCTTGCAGAAAAGATTTCCAACAGAGCGCTAACGAGGACCCACTTTTTCGTTTTGTTTCATTCCACAGATGCATGGCTATGACGTAGGCAATGGCGGCGGAGCAGGTGGTGGTCCAGGTGGTAGCCCCGGTGGCATGCCGCCGATGCCGGGCCAGGGAGGACAGGGACCACCTCTAGGCTCGCACATGGATCTCAGCGGGCACCACCATCCGGACAGCACGGACTCTTACGTCACCTATCTCGAAAGCGACGACAGTATGCAGGGAAGCCCATAAGACCGGCACAACGTCGGTGCAGTTGGCGCACTTCCGGTGGAATGATCGAACACCATCCGGTTGCTTTTGCGGCAAGGACAAAAAAGGAACACAATCAACCGCAATTGTGTTGCGCACCAGGGAATGATATTTTAAAGCTGGACCGGAAAACCTCCTACGAAGCAAACGCGAGGTTGGCCCCCGGGGACTCTTACCTTTAATTATAACTAGCCAAATGAGAAGCAACACGATCCTCGGTCCATTAGATCCTCTCGGATCTGTTGGCATATTGGTCCTTGGTTTTCGTTCTTCGAGGTTTAAGTAGTCGGCTGGCATTTTATAAACTTTATTTAACAAACTTTTCGCGGGTCTATGGTGAACATGAAGAAGGAACGCTAGACAACGGGACTGGAATTAAATTAATGTTAGCTCTTAACATCGGTTTACTGAAGGATTGAGCTATACCGGAGGAGGAGATAGAAAACTAAAAGTGCAGGAATTTTGTAAATAATGTAACATAGTACATTTAGTGAACGTCCACCCGACACAATCTCTCACTCGCTCACTCACCATCATGTACACAAGCATTTATGAGGGCACATTGCGTCGACTTGAACCATGCAAAATTAAAGAGAGATGAACCAGCACCCCCGGAGTTGCGTTAGCATAAGAATGATGGTCAAACAAATAGCGCATGATTATTCTGCCAAACAGCAGAAGAACAAAGCACAGGTGCAAACTGAAGACGTTGGACAAATTTCGAGTGGTATAAAAGCAGACAAGCGAAGTTGAAGAAATAGGTAGACCTTTTAGATCAATACACCACCATTTCTCACACCAACCAACACACAATCCATCCCGGATTGCGGAGGAGTAGAACTGAATGCGTGCATGTTTGAATGAGGCGTAATGTGGGTGAATGTGGCTGAGTGAACGGGAGACACGCTGGAGTAGGGTTGACGATAAGTTTAAATCATCTGATCATATTTGAATTATCGATATTTAAAGAAAAAAGTGAAAGATACATATAAAAAACGATAATAAAACAAATTAAAACAAAACGTTAAAAAGTGTTTTTTCCCTGAAATGTTGTTATTCACATTGCATGGATAAATTAAATCCAAAATAGTGGCAGTGTAGTGTTATAAGCTACGTACTTGGGCTAGCATAAATCATTGTGGACCATACGATTTGAGACTTCACGTCTGGACCTGCGTTTTACTACATCAAAACAGAAAGATGGGATTTCATTTTTCTCTTTTACCTCTATTCAAATGTATTGAGACATATTTTCCAACAGCAGGCTCGAAAGTGAAGTACCTTCCGATGTTTTTGAATTTTGAATTTGAAAAAATTTGAAAAAAAAATTTGAAAAAATAAAACATATCCACATCAGAGGGCGCTAGGTTGGACCACCAGAGAACGCTGCAGACAAAGTGGCCTATGCTAGCGCCCTCTCGTGAGCCATCTGGGAAGCAAAGCTATCAAATGGGAATCAATCCTTTCGAATTCGTCAAGTCGAAACTTTCAATACTGCCACCACTATGATAGTGTCAGAATCGAATCAAATCAAGTCCCAAACAAATCAAATCTGATTCGAATTCTAATCGAATCCAAATCTTTAGAATCCGTCAAGTGGGATCCAAATCTTTAGAATCCGTCAAATGGGATTCGAATCTTTAGAATCCGTCTAGGGATCGAATATTCGAATCTTCCGAATCCCGATTCTGCCAACACTAACCATAACAAGACTTCACGAGTTGCACATTTTAAAGAAATCTTGCAGCTTTCTGTATTTCCCTATTATTCGCGCAAAATACACGATGAGTGACGACTTCCTCAGTAAACCGCTTTCCTTTGGGAATCCGAATTCTTCTGGTACGTACATAAAAACGGAATTCAATACGAATTACGCAACCTTCTCCCATTGCTGCAAGGTACATCATTTCTATTCATACTTTCCCGTAGGAATCACAGCGAGCCCACAGTTGCAGCCTTTATCACCATATTTGAACTATGACTCCCGTTACCTGCAGGCACAGCCAGAGTTTATCTTCCCCGAGGGAGCCTCCAAGCAGCGAGGACGGTTCGAACTGGCCTTTTCACAGATCGGTTCGTCCGCAATGATCGGTGCGTGCATCGGCGGAATGGGCGGAATGTACAACGGAATCAATGCTACAAAACTAGCAAACCAAACTGGCAAACTGCGCCGAACACAGTATGTTTCTTGAATCCTCAATCGGTGAAAGGTTGTAATATTTTATTCCGACACTTTGCAGACTGTTGAATCATGTAATGAAACAAGGCGCAGCTACGGCAAACACGTTCGGCACGATAGCGGTCATGTACTCTGCTTTCGGTGTAGTGCTTCAGTATGCCCGTGGTGAGGACGATGATTTCAACACGATTGCCGCTGGCGGCGCGACCGGATTACTATATAAATCTACCGCTGGTTTGCGAAAGTGCGCGATCGGTGGCGGAATCGGTTTGGCGTTAACGTCGTTGTACGTACTGTGGAACGTAACTGGTGGTGGATCGAGAAAATTGAGCGATCTTAAATCGTATATGTAAACAAACTTGGGTAGCTCTAGGAATATTCGATAACTTGTGAAACCGACATATGTGCACGATTGACCTTTTTAACAACATCCCAACACATAGTGCGCTTAGTTAATTACCCAGTATAGTGGCATATATGTGATACAGAAACGAGGATTAATCTCAAGTTCATTGCCAGAGGTTCGTTTTCTGACACAAATTACAACTCAAAGTCCATTGTTCTAGGTATCTGTACCAGTACCACACGCTTGATGGAATGGCGGGGTACTAAAAATGTGGCGCTTTATTATAAGCTAATAAATACCTACGGTACGATGTAACCGATATAACAGGAAAACAATTGGATACTATGCGCCACTCCAAACATCCGAAAAATGAATTCGTTGAATAATGATTTTTTTGAGGAAGAAGTGGAATCTATCAGGTTGGCCATAATCAAATTATCTCAAATATTATAACAAACCGGCAAACTTACGGCTTAAGTTTTAAATGTAAAAGGCTGTCGCCCAAGCGTGTCCAACAACTAGTAACTTTCTATTGAATCGCCAATCTTATAATATTTAATTGGACCGTACATATCTTTATCTGAAACGATTTACAAATATTTGATGATTTTGGATTCAGTTGAATTTATTGTGTTTTCAAACGTTTCCTATTTCGTTTATGGGATTTTTGTGAAGATTTTCAACATAGTGGAAGCATGTTTGTAAGCACTTTTCAAACTAACTGTCACAGCAATGGCGGAGCAGAAAACAGCTTTGACCCGACCTGTCGTTAAATCGTTCTTGGTCTGTTGGATCACTTCTTTTTTTGCTTCTTCTTTCGTGTTGCTGTTTCAAAGCGCTTAGCGTCTAGTTCAATTAGTCGATGCAGAAGTGCGCAACAGGTGCGGAGTGAAGTGGATGCGCGGCCAGAGTAAGCTGGTGTTTTTGTTTGAACACACCCAGTTTTCACTTTCAACCCTAGACACCGTGGATTTAATGAATTAATTGTATTAATTGCAGCAGTGTGGATCACTTTTAATTCGCTTGCCCAAGAAGTACAGTCACAGTGCAATGAATCAGTATAGGAGTGAGAAGCAGCTCGCGTATCTGTATCCGCTTATCGCGACGTTATCGTTCATATGCTGCATATCAACGACGGTGGCATGGCAGCATTGGCGATATGTGCTGGATACCTGTATCGAGCGAAACTGCGGCTGCATTCTGCACGGGCGATCGACGGCCACCTACTTCACCGGAGGTCACGTAGCGTACTGCCACTGGGCGGCCTATGGACTGGTTCTGCCCATAATATTCTGCTTCATATTTGGAATTTTCCATGTGTCGCGGGTCTGTTTCAGTCGCCGTAGACGTTACCCTGGAACAGCAACCGTCCGGCAAAAGTATGCACGCAACAGACGCAATGATACACTGCACCAGTTAGTACAGTTTTGCTAATCGTTCTTAACCTTTCGCGCAGATCTGGAGACGTTATTATCATGACCACCAACAGCGAAGTTGAGGAAGAGGATATTAATCCTTACTACTGGATTCCAGCAAGCGTTATTGGCAGCTTGATGGCGGTGCTGACGCTGGTGCATGCAGCGATGTATTTGGACGGGTTTTTAGCTACCTGCAAGCAACAGCGGTACGAGCTCATCAAGTACATGCAGGCAAACGGCAGCCTGGTACCAATCATACAAAGTCGTATTTCCTGCTCGTCAGTGTTTGATTTTATGGACTTTTTGCATCTGGACGTCTCGTACGATAGACGCCGCGAAGGAAGAATTAATACCGCTGCAGCATTGATTATCGGAGTCACTTGCTCGTGGATCTGCATTGCACTGTGGGTTTGGACGGTAGTTATAAACGTTCAACGCGCACGTGCCAGTCAAAGACTACGTGTTTGAGAGGAGAACACAGAGACGACTAAAGAAAACAATTCCGTTCCATTTTTAATAGCCTTACATTTTAATGTTCCCAGCCAGCCATGTGCCTTTTGTAAATTGGGCAGCTACAAACGGTAGTATTAATATTGGGCAGCTACAAACGATAGTATTAGATTATGCATCACATGTAGCTTAGTTCTACATCACAAACCAATGCACAAAATACATTCCATTTACTTTTAAATAAAATTTTACCTCGTTGATACGTCCAATCTGCTCAAATGAAATGAACTTTACGCATATTTACGTGCGTACGTAAATATCTATGCATTTCATTTTAGGAGTTAATAAATACTTTTATCGAGCGTCACGATTAGTTATTAAAATTGAATAAAAATACCCCTAGGGGCCTTGATAGCAATTTAGTTTTTCGTATTATGACGATCCTCCGACCGGATTTGATTAGAATTTTCATATAATTTTGAAATCTATGAAAAATGTTGGTCAAACATGTAGTAAAAATTTAGTACCGCAGGGTTGAGTAGCCCGCCAAATATTCAGGCTTAAAGTGATCAGAACATTTATTCTCTCCTTTTTTTCATAAAACATACTATTTATTATCAAATAGTTTACGAGCTTACAAAAATGGTCTTAACGATATTATCGCTAAGTTGTTGCTTGAGCGTGGCGTCTCCTTGGGACGCCGTGGTCGACGTTCGTTACAATATTGTACCCAGCGAGTGTCTTCTTCTTCTTCTCTTCGTCGAGGATTTACTCCAGTACGGCTATTGAATCCAGCTTCCTGGGCCTTCGCAAGCTAACCTGGAGACATAGACCTCTATTGTTTAAGGACTGGCAACTAAAGGCCATATGTCTTGATTTTCTGTGTTTGTTCTGATTTTCTGTAGGCGTCACATTTTGACTGCCACCATGCGGCCAGGAGCACCGCTAGCCAGCCACGCTAGTGCGCAGTCAAAATGCGGCTGTTCACCTGCCGTCACGAAAGGAATATTTCCTTCCGTTTGTCAGACCGCACGAAACTCGTGATCCGCTTGATGACTCAAACAGCACGAGATGTGCGTTGGCTAGGATTTCTCTGACTTGAGCTCCTGCTCGGCGACACCACGCGGTCGTGGCTTACTTTTCCGCTAACTATTTCAGGAACCTCGTGCACTGCTAACCATCCGCTCTGATGCAACGCCGAACTGAAACTGCCCAGCGAAGTTTCAAGTCAGAGTAATAAACCTCCTGCAAGAATATAACGTCAGCATCAATATTCCACAGGAAGCTTCGTTTAACGTCTAATTTGGTGGAGTTGGATCGATGCGATAGTGATCGTTTTTAGCGATACATCTATTTTCACCAAATTACAGTGTATCCATGTCAGTTACCACTGTGGGTTTCGCTGCCGTAGCGTTAGTCTTTTTTGGAGGACGACCTGCCTTACGCTTGGCCGGTTCCTCCACAGACTGGCACGACGCGTCACTGTCCGTATGATCGTCCGGCTTTCTCTTACCTGCCATTGTTTGTCAGGAAAGGGATGCAGTTGTAGGGGAAGAAGAAAGGACATGAGGAGTTTTGAACGTCGATGAAGCATCGGTGCCCGCCTGAAGTCCACCGATGGCCATTTTATTGCTGGTCGATGCTGCCGGTCAACGCACTTGCCCGGATGAAGGTTGCTGCTACCGGGACGGTCCGCGCACTAGCCGCAACGCTAGCGGCCTGCACCGGACTGCTCGGTACTGGTGCGTCCATTGTGTGACTCGGACGCCGCCACGGTGTGCTCTGGGCCGGACGATGTGCTCGCCGGGAAGGTCGGTGTGATCGCCCGAGAGATTGTTTCTGGAGCAGGTGTTTCGGTGCCGTTCTGCACCTCCGAAGCGTACGACAGTCTCTCGCTGTTGTTCGCTTTCTGTGCTACAAGTTTCCTGGCTTGGGTGCAGGTCATCGCATGATGTGTCGAAAGCCGACATTTCCGGCACGTTTTCTGCTGTCCCCGGTAGGTCACCAGCGTCTCTTCCCCTCCAACCGAGACGTATGACGGCACCGGCTTAGAAAGAACCGCTGTGACGTAGCGGTATCCGTCAGGGATTCCGGCACACGGGTATGGCTTGGGCCATACTCCCGAACGAATTGACCGTACTTCTCCGTAGCGAGCGAAGAATTCGGCGACGCACTGGTCCGTGATGTCATCGGACAGGTCGTGGATTTTGATAACCACGGAATTGTCGACCATTGTGATCGGAATTGGGAATTTCTAAAGATCACGTTCGAGAGAATGCTATCGTACTCTAGTGACTCGAATCCCCAAATCCGAGTCCCAATCCATCAAACAGTCGCGAGGAGATGTAAACCAAGGTGGGGTCCTAAGCGAGGTGAAAGGTTCGGTTCCTTTGACGTGACCCGGGGTCCACACTACAGCGCGACGTCGCTGTCACTCACACTACAGTGGACCCCGGGTGATATGTGATCACACGAGTTTCTAGACTACAGCGTCGCGTAACGCGACGTCACCTGACACACGCTTTCCAGACTGCACCGTCGCGTAACGCGACGTCACCTGACAGGCGCTGAACTCCATGCAAAAAAACCTAGCGCGATTAGCGCGACATCGCGCAAGGTTTTTTTTATACCCGGGGTCCACACTACAGCGCGACATCGCCTGACAGGAGCTGAACTCCATATAAAAAAAACCTTGCGCGATGTCGCGCGAATCGCGCTAGGTTTTTTTTGCATGGAGTTCAGCGCCTGTCAGGCGACGTCGCGTTACGCGACGGTGCAGTCTGGAAAGCGTGATATGGAGTTCAGCTCCTGTCAGGCGATGTCGCGCTGTGGTGTGGACCCCGAGACAGGCGCTGAACTCTATACAAAAAAAACCTAGCGCGATTTCTGTCACTTTTTTTTGTGTGGAGTTCAGCGCCTGTCAGGCGTAGTCGCGTTACGCGACGATGCAATCTGGAAACCGTGTTTGAATCCGTCAAGAGATCGAGTCTTCGGGTCTTCCGAATCCCGATTCTGCCAACACTATGACAAATCCTTGGCAAACGAAAATCGTCAAAGATCGCCAAGACACCGCACATGCGAAAACAAGTCTTGATTGCCGAAAAAATATCCATTTAACATACATTTAAGCTCGGCTTTTTGTAATAATATCCATCAAAAATGGATTTGGAGTTGAAGAAAGTGAGTGTGAATGCCAGGAATCGGTAATTTAGCAGTCGCTAGGAATATCAAACCTATCAACTTCTCCCTTTTTAGGCATTCACGGAGATGCAGGTGAATAAGATTGAATCGACCAAGAAGATTCGGCTTCTTGATATCAAAACGGAGGGATTGAAGTTATCGAAGCAACGGGCCGAGGTTACGAACAAACACATTTCTATACTCGATCCAAGCACCAAAGTGTACGCATCTGTGGGTCGCATGTACGTACTGGATGATATTCCTTCGCTCACCGAACAACTAAAGTCGAAGCAAACCTCGTACGAAGAGATGATCGCGCAGTGCGAAAAGAACAAAGATTTTCTCATCAAAAACCTCAAGGAGCAGGAAGAAAGCCTTCGCGAGTTGGTGCAACAGAAGAAGGCGGAAACAGTCGAAACAAATGGGAAACCGGCGGAGTGAAAGGGCGGGGAGTGTCGACTTGTTTGGCAATGAAACAATAAATTAATTATTCTTCACTTTGCTTTATCTAAGATACCATCCAAATCGAAGTTCGCATACGATCGAAATTCATTGCCTAGATTGCGTTCATGCTCTGGTCGAAAATCACATAAATCTAAATTAAGGTGCTCTTTGGCCCAATCCTGTACAACTGCACCTGAGCAAAGTACCACTTTTCCGTCTTGTTTTGCAATTTTTTTGATTATTGTACCCATTTTCGATATGCATTCTTGAGACAGAAATGGGGGATCAGCAATAATCAGATCGAACTGATGGCAAAATTCGTCCATGTATTCCGGTTCGTATGCTTTGTTGTAGTCGTACTTGCGAAACCTTTCGCCGTATTTCGTAAATCGTTCGTCAAATTCAAACAAAATTACTAAAATATATAAATAAGACATCATTCGTGGAAAAAGCAGCAGGGACAGAAATACTAACCATCCTCATGAACAGCTTGCACGTGCTTCAAGGCAGAAGGCGCCGACAGTAATGCGACTTTAAAGTTTGATTCGGGAAGTAATGGAACTTGACGATTTCGTAACGTTTCCACGATAAGGGCAAGCTTTTGTTTAGTATTCTCGTTGTACCAGAATTGACTTAGTTGCTGCAAAAAAGAAATGCAATGTTTTAGCCACTCTCCATCGAGCACGATCTGATGCACACATACCCAGTTTTCTTCAAAGCATCCATCTGTTTCCGTAGCTTCCGACCGCTCCCTCATTGCTTTCTCCTGCAGGAATTGCTGCAATATTAGCATCGTATCTTCTGGTAGAACACACTCATCGTCGCCAATTACACCGGTAGATTCTTCCATGATCTGGTCCAAGATTGATTCTTCTGTTTTGATTTCCTACGCCTTCCAATGCTCATGGGGCGTGCGAACAGTCAAGCGGTATGTGTAGAACGAGATAGACTTGACCAGTGACAGCAACTCATTTGAAGGTTGTTTGAAACGATTAATTTCAAACAACTTTGAACGTTGATTAGCAGTGCATTTTACACGTAATAGTACGAACACGCTATGGTATAAACGGACAGCGTACGAGTAAAGGTGCTGAAGGAGATTCCTTGAAAAGGTAAGCTCACTGCACCGCCGGCGCAGACACATTGAAATGGATTGTTGAAAATCTGAATGTATCGAAACAATTATCGTGTTACCGCAGCTACTTTTATCGGTTACCCGAAGAAACTGCCATCGTTGGCCACTACCAATTAATGAAAAACCCAAACCAATCAAATCTGATTCGAATCCTAATCGAATCAAATCTTTAGATTCTGTCAGATGGGATTCGAATCTTTAGAATCCGTCAAATGGGATTCGAATCTTTAGAATCCGTCTAGGGATCAAATCTTCGAATCTTCCGAATCGCGATTCTGCCAACACTAGTCGACACATTGTGATTTGTAAGCGAAACGTCGTGAAGTTTAGTTTACGAAACTACGAGTCATCGGACGAGCTGTGGTCTCGCGTTGTGTGGTACTTCCAGACTATTTGGAACTTTCGGATTATTAAAGTGTTTATTGACAATATATCCCATAGTTCAACAGGTAATTGAAAACATATCATTCCATAAAGTTATGCTGTGAAATAGATTCGCAGCAGCGCATCAAAAGAGGTTGACGAATCACCGTAAAGCGTGCTATGGAATTATGCGTAGGGTGGTGGAAGCAGGAAGAAAAGTGCAGACTCAGTGTAGTAAAAGCAAGTTTTCTATTGGCACTCTTTTACAACCACTTAATGCACCTGTGAATCCATTTCTCGCAGCTGATATTCACCAGACTTTCGAATCATGCGCGGGTGCATGTGAAATGCGCCTTCGTGCATGTTTGTGTGTGTATGGATGTTTGTAGGACACCCCTTGGAGTTCAATTATTCATAATTGAGGATCATTAATATTATTAAAACATAAGTAAAGTCGCTTATGTCGGAAACATATTGATATTGAATTACTTCGCGCTAGTCCGGGCAGCGACCAAAGGGAAAGTTTTATTTTTAGCTATTTTATTGTGCTGCGTACAATGATACGCAAGCTTGGATAATGCGCGAATGCGTGTTGGATGCAAGACGGAATGATCACGGCTCGCAGATTTCTCGGCGACGTCACTTGAACTACTTCAAAAACAATTTTGTCCTATCTGCTGGAAAAACATAATGCGTTTATCATGCGCTAATCACTAATCACGAATTGTATTGCTGGGATAATAAACATGATTCACGTGTTACATGGCCAAGCCCAGAAAATTGAAGCTTTTGTTAAAACATGTTGCTTCGCATGCAACAATGCTCAGTGAAACGTAACCATAACGGGTACTTTCATTTAAAATTTCTCCTCATTTTCTTTCGGGTATTTTTGTTGTTGCTTCAAAAGAAAGCTGTACTATTTAGCTAAATAGGGAATGGTTGCTAACATTTTCAGTTCTTATAGCATCCGTCGATCAAAGCTACTAGTAGATAAAACTCAGAAAGTTCGACCCAGCTTTTGATTAAATTCCTGCCGTTTTAGTAGGGGCTGTGAATAGCAAAAGGTCTGTGTGGCGGCTCACTATGGACGAAGTTTGAGTTGAGCAACTGATAGGGTGCGGGCCGTGATACAATAAATCGAAACTCAAACTGATAATAACGATAAACGTGTAAGATGTGCTAGGGCTCTGTAAACTGTCGTCGCTTATCAATCGGTTCGCAGTGAATCGAGACTTGTTGCTTTCAATGTGTAGAGTTCTCTACCACAAACTGTGTGTTTCCGTACTCGGTATCTCTAAGTCAATACTTTCCTTAACCCACCTACCTAGGATGAGCGATCAGCAGCGAGATGAACAGCCGCAACGGCCGGCATCGGCCATAGAGGCACTTACAGCACATGTTAAAGCGAATAAACTGGATACAACGCTATGGGCGTCCCGTGTGTTAACCATCTACTTCGCACTTGGATATGTCCTACCGTTCCTCTACGGGTAAGTTTGTACTACATTTCATTATGTCTGCCTTCAGCCGCGGCGAAGGTGATATGTCGTTCCAACGTTCTCCGATTACGACACTCCAAGGAGGGAGATACTAGATTTGAAAGTGCAACACCTGATTGCATTGCATCGTTGGCGGTGGCGATAGCGGGTCAAAAATGTGTTTATGCGTATACGTTTGCACATCACACCCCCTACCTATCCCCTCCATAAAGACGAACCAGGTTCGCCTCACTCGTATGCCACTTATATCAACTTACGTAATGAAATGGAAAAAGAAATCGCGAAGCAACCAGTTCCTAGCTCCATGTGAGGAACGAACGGTGTAGTTATGGCAACGGGTACTACGATAGCATGGCTGGATACTAGCAAAAAAAATTAAAACGCTTAAAGGCATAAGTTCATACAAGCGTAAGATGTTGTAAAATTGCTTTGAGTTTTTACTGGAAGGAATTGCAATTTTGGGTAAACGAAGGGCAAACTATCTAAATAAAGTTTCGTTAATCTGGGTGCTCCAAGAATAATTCAAATTACAGAAATGAAATATTATTTAGTGTAAATTAGGTTGCAAAGGGAGGCTAGCTTTTAGTCAATTTTGAAAATGTTATTCTTCTTGAAAACAAATATATTTTTCCTTCGATAACCCATGACAAGAAGCTGTAGTATATTAGTTGCGCATTGACTTCTATAACAGTAAAATATACAGGTGCGCCATATGAAACGCAAAATAAATATTTAAATTACAGCACGAGTAAAGTGATGTTAAGATTTTTTTAAATAACAAAAGTTTGCCAGCTATGGCTTAAAGAGGGAAACGAGATTTGTGCACGAGCGTGTACGAAAAACATGAAATTCAATAAGAATTACGCTTGGAAACAGTTGTTACCCTCTACCATTATAGATTTTATCAACGACTTGATCAAGAGATTCCCCGTTATGCTAGCAGCTACGTTTATGAGAGTTTTAGTTGATTATATTCAATAATGCGTAATCAAAGGATCATCTACTAATTTCAAATGCAAAATGTCTTACACATTTTCATTGTTTTGTGCAAACATCTTTCCACAGAAACCCGATAAATGCATACTACAAAGTGCTGATGGCAAATGCTGCCACCAGTGCCATTCGGTTACACCAGCGCCTGCCTCCCTTCCAGCTATCCCGTGCCTACCTGCAGCAAACTCTTTTGGAGGATTCCTGTCACTATCTTTTCTTTTCGCTAATATTCTTGTACGTGCAACCGATGCTGCTTATCATTTTCCCCGTTGTGCTGTTTGCCGTTCTGCATTCCACGAGCTACTCGTTGACCCTGCTGGATGTACGTACAGTGCAGTAATGCAAATCGTTAACCTCTTTTAAGTAATCTTGTTGAACAATATTCTTCTACTCTAGACTTTGGGACAAAACTCATGGTGGGGTGCGCGTTTGCTGATTTCCTTGGTCGAGTTCCAAACCCGCAACATTCTCAGATTGGCCGCGTTCAGTGAAATTTTCATCATGCCCATCACGGTGCTGTTTGTATTTTCGTAAGTAATTCTTCTTCAACTTAAAATGCTATAGAGAGAGAGGGAGAGAAAGAGCATTTCTTTGATTTTGTTTTCTTTGTTTTTACTCTTTTTTACAGTGGCAAAGCGGGACTTATGACCCCACTGGTGTACTACCAATTCCTTGTGCTGCGTTACTCGTCTCGACGCAATCCTTACACGCGAAACATGTTCTACGAGATGCGTTTGGTGGCGGAAAACTTTGCCAATGGAACCAGCACGCCACCCTTTTTGCGCAAAGCCCTCCAAGGAGGCATCGGCTTTATCAGCCGGTTAGCGCCACCGACGCAAGTGCAACAGCAGCAGCAGCAGCAACAGTAAACAAAGGGAACAGTGGAAACCCATTTAATGTTGTTTTGCATACACCACCTACATTCACTTGACCAACACATAAAACACATCGTATGTTACTTTTAAGCAGTTTAGATTACTGTGCTTTTGTGCGTAGAAATTTAATTGACTGCTGTTCTCCGATTTAATTGTATTGTGCGGGTTGTATTTTATTGCCCTGGATGTCACTCATACAAGGCCTAGAAAGGTCTTTTTTTTAGCATGTTACTGGGGTGGGAGCAACTATTGGTCCGCAAGAACATGCACATTTTGTGGTGTAAAATTTAGGGTCCTGCTCGATTTATATTTCCCTTTCGTGCTCTTCATTGTTTGTATCCACACATACACACACATACCGTTTGTTAATTACTGTATATGTTTAGGGTGAATGATTCGTACTGTAAACATTACGGAAATGGAAATAAATACTAAAACAAAACAGATGTTTGTTTTTCATTTATCACTCCCGAACATTCTTTTTTGTTTAAAGAGGTTGAGTAATTCATTGGCTAGAAACAAGACCTTTAAATTAAGCCTTCCTGAAAAAATGTACTAGTTTTACGAATAAAAAACCCGTTAAGCCTTAGGGCACTCTGTGTGTGCTGAAACATCTAATGGCAAGCGTAATTAAACGTTTTATTGTTGGTTAGACGAAAATAAAACATATACGATTTGAGCCATGTTCGTGATGACATTACGAGGAATGCAAAAACATTTTTTTTAATATCTGTGGCTATTTCCATTAGTATGGACGCCTTGAACGTCATAGGACAAGACTGTTCGTCGCTGCCGAATGTGCGCAAATTTGTTGTACAGCTATGAAATATCCGGTTAGTTCGAGTAAAAGATTTACACAAATGTGTTTCCGTTTAGAACAGTTTATTGTGATATGTTTAACACATTTATATATTTGCTTCACATAAGAGATATTTTCATTTTGTCGACTAGAAAAACAGCTTTTGGTTTGTAATGGAGCAACGATTAAAACTCCTTTTGCAATTACAGCTGTTTACGCTAATATTCGTACTTGTTAAATTCCATACGAAATTGATTATGAAATCTATGGATACACATAAAGTCGTAGTTAGATGTCACGTGCCTCTATAAATCTACTTGCATTATATTTCGGTAATACTTTTAATGAGATCCTTTTCTGATAAAAATAAAAACGTTATCAAATGATAAATAGACAACTTAATCAACTGCATGAACTCAATCTAAAAAATGTTCCCAATATTGCCTTTGTTGATGCTACGGTTGATGAAAACGTAACCATTAATTAAGAACGCTTTGTAGAATTGCTAATGTCCACTACAATTAGGGAGATAATTTGGACATTAATTTTGGATTTCGTAGTAATATGAATCAGCCACGTCTTGTTCATTGCCGAACGAAATATCTTTCTATTTGATAGATAGTTGGGATGCAATCCAATCTAGATTTTCATAGAATCGAGGATCGCTCATTTTTAAAGCCGATTTCTTGTACAAGTAGTAGTAGATTGGAGAGACTAAAAAGAAATAGCACAAGAATTAATAACATCATCATGTTAACAGCATCCGGACACACTTACAGAGTCTGTGAATGATGAACAACGCCGTTAGTGCCTTCGGCCACTGGAATTGGTACGGGGCTTCAGCATGGCCAACCACTTGCCACAGATGGAGAGCAATGCTTAGGAAGAAGTACGTCATGCTGATTATCAGAGGAGTGCGAAACTTTTCGTACAGCACGTTTGCCATCCCAGCCTGATACACATACGTCGAATACAGGCTGAACACGAACGCCGTAAATGATAGCATCAAACAAACGTCTTGGGCACTGAATGATGGAAAGAAAAAGTGTTAAACAATATCATTCACTATTGGTACAACCCGCGATGTACAAGTTTCTGCATTTTTGCTATGCTTACATGAAGAGAAAAATGACCGCAACATGCTTGCCGCGGGCAAGATACGAGAAGCTGTTGATACCCAGGTCGACTACCAGAAACAGCATTTGAAAAAACAGCACCGTGGCGAACCGTTTTAAAGATAACTTCAGCATATTACTGCCGTGGAACCTTCTGCAACGTAAGATCAATTTACGTATAAATGAAAACAATCGCTGCGATGCGGATCCGAAACCTAACTAGTGTTGGCAGAATTCCGATTTGGATTTGGAAGACTTGAAGATTCGATCCCTAGACGGATTCCAAAGATTCGAATCCTATTTGACGGATTCCAAGATTCGAATCCCATCTGACAGATTCTAAAGATTTGATTAGGTCCAACCAGACGATAACAACCCGGTTGACAAAAATTCAAATTTTGTGCAGCTGTCATCGCCGGTGGCAAAATCAGCATGCTTTCTCATTCTGTCCAATTGACAATTGATACCACCAGAACGAGAAAGCATGATGATTTTGCCACCAGGGATGTAGTTACGGCAAGTTTTTCCATGGCAGATTGCTGGGACTCTTGCTGGAACTACATAATACCAGCAACAAGTTAAATTTCTGTCAACCGGGAATAATTCTCGGCAATGGCTTTCCTGCGACCGGGGTTTCTGCGAACACGGAAGTGTCAAAGTAATCAAAAAATAGCCTAGGTCGGCCGTCTCGTATGTCAAAAGTGTCGCAGGATTGTCGCAGCGCCGTGTGGACCTGCGGTAAACCTGTGGTCACAGCTTTCCGCAACCGCATGCGGAATGTTTTTGATCTGTCAAACGAGCACAGCTTTTTGCCAAAAATAATACTTTAATGTTTGAATATACCACTTATATGAGCATACAATCTCATTAAAGTCTACTAGGAACAATATTTACTGTTGACATATAAAAACGCAAGAGTCTGCGGCAAGAATCAAACTCGTTTGATTTTTTAGTACAGAAACCGCAAGGTCTTGCGTCTGCGGTGACAGCCCATGGCAGCTCCTATCTCTCCCATGGGAAAAAACGCAACCGCATGCGGTTGCGCAAAGCTGTGACCAGCGGTTAATTAGATGCGTCCATCCGATAAAATCAAATGATTTGGATTTGCTTGCTTGCAGCAGTCACATCCCATAATTAGATGAATGACCTAATCGGTCAAAATCTCTATAATCCCATGAACATCCCATACATTTTCGTCTGTCAAAACCTGACGCGGCAAAGCACTGACACCAGCCTTAGCCGGCAATTAACTTTTTGTTGACGTTTTGTTGAGGTCAGTGGCGTTAAGAATCTTGGTCGTTTGACAGTTGGTCTACCTTGCTGAAAGGTAACTAAAGTGACAACAAGTGTTACCAACCTAAGCGCTTTGAATTGACGTGACATTACAGACCAAGTTCTTTTCTGCCCCACGTTTCGAAAGGAAACAAGCGTGTTGTGAACCCGAGCTAGTTTCGGCTTGCAAAATGAAGTAATCATCGTGATCAATCGCTTGAATGTGTATGTACTGTGAAGGAAGGCACTAAAATGTACCACTTTCTATTGCAGGATCGGTCTGTGCGCATTCAGCGGGTTCAAAATCTACCCGGCCAGTGGTAAGACACTGGTGAAAGCCGATGGAAAGGTGGGTAGAGAGAGAGAGAGAGAGAGGCGATGGATGTGTAGCGCTGATCGTGTGGTGTTGTGCCAAACAGCCACATCCCGGCCAAATTGTTCTAAGCGTACCGAAATGTTGATAACTTTTTTCAGACGTTTACGTTCCTGAACAAAAAATGTGAACGCTCGTTCCTGATGAAGCGCAACCCGCGCAAAGTGAAGTGGACGGTCCTGTACCGTCGTAAGCACAAGAAGGGTCTTGTGGAGGAAGCCACCAAGAAGCGTACCCGCCGCACGCAAAAGTTCCAGCGTGCCATTGTTGGTGCTTCGATTGCTGACATCATGGCCAAGCGTAATATGAAGCCTGAAGTGCGAAAGGCTCAGCGTGATCAGGCTATCAAGTGAGTTGACATTTCAGCCTCAGATATGGCCTAGCAGTTTCGTTTGTTGATGAGAAGTGCCCGTCGCGCGACTGGTCAGATGTTTGACAAAGTAATGCATCGATCGGCAGAAACGATGGGCCAAAGAAATGGTTAACATTCATTTTGTTCACCTGCCATTTCTAGGGTGTGATCAGCTACTAGGACACACTGGCTCGAAATGGTAGTCTTTCAAAATGAAACATTTCCTCTTCATTGTGCGGATCACCCGATACGGATGTTTGGAAAAAGATTTGAAAGTCTCTTATGTCGACGAATTTTGTTTGTTTTTAGGGTTGCGAAGGAAGCCAAGAAGGCTAAGCAGGTTGATAAGAAGGTCAAGGCCCAGCCGAACCCGAAGCAGCAGAAAACCAAGGCCACAAAGGGTCCACAGAAGGCCGCCCCGCGCGTTGGAGGTAAACGATAAAAAGTGAGAACAAATTTTCCCTTTTCGTCATTTACCGTAAACACACCTGGGGTGTTTTATTTTTGTGTTTTTGGGACGCTTAAGTTAAAACATCTACACTCGGTCACAACAGACACAATCGAAATGTAACTTGGAAAATGTGAAATAAGAAAACAGCTACAGGTTGTTGAATGTGGATGCCAAGAAATTTATTGTAGTTATTAATATTATCCGAAACTAGTTGTTCTTCATTAAAAGATATATTTTTAAACTGAGACATTATTCTGGGAATGCTGAAGTTTGATAAACATTGTCCATGTATCAGGTAGGTGAAATTATAGCAAACTTTTGTAGTAAAATCGTTTGAAGAGGATTTAACATTGAACTGATTTGATTTTCGCTGTATCAATATTGATCACAAAATCAATGTAATTCATTTGTAGAATTAATTGTATCCATTGTAGTGGTCAAAACTATTAACCACAGAAGTGAAACGTGCGATAGCGTCAGTAGAAGTTTGAGTTGATCCAGTATCTGTGCTATTACAAGGATCATTAAAATATGTTTATTCAGAGTAAAAATTAGCATAATCGCTTTGAATGATACTGAAACATGATTGATTTGATTTAAAACAGGTAGGGTAACGGTACCAATAGTGATGCACTTAGTAAGTATTCGTAACTAACAATATGATTTTTTACCAATTATGATCGAAACACGACTTTTCTTCTGGAAAACATCTATTTTCACCGTGAAACATTAAAAACAGACGAAAAAAGCGTATATTTCTTCCGAGTTGGTTGCTCCTATAATATGTTTGTAGCATACTTAAAACAGAACGACCAGAATACGCATAGGCCAATGCATTGGTCTATGACTAAGACAATAGACAATAGAGCCTCATAGACCTCTCACAAACCAATGCATTTTGCAGCGATTTATAGCCTTAAGGAAATCATGGCATACCTGATAAATTCTTCAGAAATCCAGCATATTAGTATAACCTCTTCGGAAAATATTAATTTTGGAGCCTTAATTTATTACGGAATGAAAAGGTTTATCTTTTGAACACTCCGCAGAAGATCAAAGAACATTTCATAGAAGAACAAATATCTACATTGTATTTATTTCGTCGTAGAGCTGGAATTTGGTTTCACTACAACCACTATTGGTACTAGCAGCACTTACTTTACCTTACCAGGTATAGGAGCACTTACCCTAATTACTTTTTCGTACGTATCAACTGGTACATACTTTAAGATTGTCGAATTCTTTCTGAATAAAGCTTTCAAGAGAAAAATATACATATTAATACCTTGTTTATTAGTTGCTAACTGTAGAAATGCATGTTCTTCGTTACACACGACATGTAGAAGGTAATATATACACTCAATCAACTAAGAACATCGAGTAGGTAAAGAAAAGAGGTAGACGTATGTTGCGTTAGATAAATGATCCTTATGAGAGCATGGTGGTGCAAATGAGTGCAGCTGGCGGCTTACCCATTTACACTAATGAGTCTGTAACTGCTTTTGTTCGATTTGATTTGTTAGACTAAGAAGAAAATGAGACCGATTTATCGTGTTTATGCAGTCCCTAAAGATTGTTTGCACCTTTCTACAGCTCATCTTTAGATCGCGAACCACCGCTACGTAGGAACTGCAACATATCCTGAACTGTGCGTTTGCCTTCGTAGTTGCGCAAGAATTGACCCTTGGAGAAATATTTTAGCGTGGGATAGCCACGAATCTGGAACCGTTCTGCCGCTTTCGTGTGTATCGTACAGTCAAGAGCGGCTACTTTGGCGGGCAGTTTCTCATCGTCCAACAGTTGAGCCACCTTTGCAAAGTCTGGTTTCATGTGTTTGCAATGCCCGCACCAAGGGGCGTAAAACATAACCAACAGGTTCGGTTCTTTTTTCGAAACTTCATCAAAGTTTGCGTCCGTTAGGAGCAGTATCTTATCCGAGCCAGGAAAATCACCGAATGGTTCGGCTGGTTTCTCAGTCTTCGAAGGGGCAGCGTTGGGATCCTTAAGGAAGGCAATAAAGTCTGCCTCTGTTCTGCCACCGTTGTAGTCGCGCACTGTTTTAAGGTAGCTAAAGTACTTGATCGTAGGATAGCCCCGCACTTCGAAAGATGAGCACACACCACTATGGCGGGTGCAATCGACCGCTGCCAGTTCCGTTTTGGAGTCTTCCTTGAAGTGTTCTGCTGCTCGGCTAAATTCTGGCTTAGCTCGTTTACAGTGACCGCACCCTGTGTGAAGAACAAGCTCATACAATGGTCCATTCAAGCAAAGCATTAACACAAAAACTTACATGGCGCATAGAACATAACCAGTACGTGCTTTTTCTTCTTCAGAAACGGTTTGAACGTTTCGTCATTTAAATGGACCACTTCGGTCGGTTCATCTTCCCATGGGGCCTCTGGGGCTGGCGGCGGTGGTGGTTCAGTCGGATTCTAAATTGAATGAATTTGTGTTAAAAACACCTCTTCACTGATTAGGCTACAATTTCTCATTACCTGCATAAATTCAACAATCTTATCAGCTTCGCGGACGTTGACGTCGAACTTGAATTCGCCGTTACTGAAATATTTTACCGTCGGGTATCCCTTCACGCCAAACTGTTGGCCAATGGAAGGTTCCTTGGTCGCATCGAGGGCAGCGAGCACACCGGGAATGCTTTTGATTTTCATAATTTCAGCCGCCTTCTCATACTCGGGTTTCATTTTCTTGCAATGGCCACACCACGGGGCGTAGAACATAACCAGAACCGACTTTTCGTCCTTGAGCGCGGGCTCAAAATTACCAGTCGTTAGATGGACAATTTCCGATGAGCTTTCTGATGCCCAATCCGGCTCTTTTGGTTTGGCTGGAGGAGGAGCGGATGGGTTTTTCATGAATGCCACGATACCAGCCTTATTGTTTTCGCCTTCGAACGTATACTTCATACGCCCGTTTCTGAAACATCGAAAAGGTTACATTTTCGTTCGTTTGGACCTACCTACAATTGGTACTTACTCATAATATAACAGCGTCGGGAACCCAGTAATGTTGTAGTGTTTGCGAATTATTGAATTCTCGGGCCGGTTCACGTCAATTGCTGCTAGGACATATCGTCCTTTCAGTTCCGTTGCAGCAGCCGAAAACTCTGGCTTAAGTGTTTTACAGAACCCACACCATGGTGCATAGAACATTACCAAAGTCGGCCTGGTCTCTTTTTTAAGATATTTGCCCAAGGTCTAAAATTGGTAAAGTATTATTATCACTTTTCTCACGCTTTCGAGCTCTGTCGGTAGCATACCACCGCATCCGGGACGTGTACGACGTCAACTCCAATCGGGTCTTCCTCCCAAGGCAGATCTCCTGTAGGATCACGCATAAAATTCACCATACTAGTTGCCGTTAGCTGCCGATCGTAGTCTTTGTGGTAGTCACCATCTTTAAAGTGCTTCAAAACAAATGGCGCTGGTTGAGCTTTCAGTTTTTTGCAAATCTTTTTAACCTCTGAATTGTTGCAATCAAAAAGAACCAGCGTTCCTTGTCCTTTTACAGTTTCAGCCGCCTCTTTGAACGATGCTAACACCGCGGTATTTTCCTTCAAGCCGGCCACAAACAGTATCAAAACGTTTGTTTTAGTACGGAATAGTTTCTTTAGCTCCTTCATATCCGTTATCCCATCAACGACGGAACTCTTTTGTGTTTTCGACTGCACATGGCAAACGCCTAGAAAGACAATCTGTGGAAGAAATTTCCTTAGATGTTTTTTCTCTCTAGCCTACAGTTTGGCGTCTAGACGGTTGATAACATAGAGAATGGCTTGATGGAGGTACACTTACCAGAACAATGCAATGAAATAGCTTCATCGCATACGTTGTAAGATACACGTTTCTCTCAGGGAAGTTGTGACCATTCACTGAACACGTATTATATCCCGATTATGTTGCTTTGAACTTGGAGATTTCCAAAATGTAGCCAAAATAGTCGCTTTGTAGTTTGATTTGTATTCTTTTTTTATTAGTTTCGCTGACGTTGACGTTTTCTTAATGACAGCCGGTTTTTGTAAGCCAGCTCAAAATTTATACATACTTCTTGAGGCGAAATTGAACAGTGTGGTCTGACACTAAGGAATTAAACACTACAAAACATCGCCAACCAAATCGAGTGTAAACAACTGAAGCTACCCGTATGGAAGAAATATTTAGTGATGTAGCTGAAAAGATTTTATTTGATAAGTGGATAAATTGAATCGTTCAGAGATAACTATTTTCGTAGCGTCAAATCTCGCTTCTGAATGTTTTTCATCATCGATGTCAAAATGCTGAGCATGCCACTACCTATTGCAAAACTGCGTATACCTTGTCCTAGTTGCCAAACAACTTTTCTCTGCAGTAACGGAAAAACTTTTCAAAACAACAAGACTAACCGAACACGCAGCGTCTTTCGATTCCGTGCATCGACGAAAGTTCTTGTAAAAATAGTTGAATCAGTTGTGGTTAGCACCATTTGTGAAAACATATCGTTCGTGAGAAAGTTAACATGAGTAACACGGCTTTTATCGACGACTGGAATAGCATTATCCCGTTCAAAATCAAGGCTGCAGATTTAGAAAAACCAACTGAGCAATTTTTGTACAAAGCAGTGCTGCATATTTTCAAATTGATGCATTACGATGTATCGATCTACGAACATGTGAGTATGCTATGTAATGCTATGCTATGCGTTGCTATGTAATTGCTACTAGAGTTTCATAATCTGGTCTGAGATCCGATGCATACTAGATTGACGCCCGGCACAATAAGCCTCATTTGTAATAGCTTTGATTCCGTCATCGATGCTTTGCTTGCTTTCTTTCTGCTGTTTTTCTGATCCGCAATTCCTACAGCTCGTTTGTCCTCATAAATTGAACCACAAATAGAAGCAAATTCCGATGTCGTCGCTGTTGGCGTAAAACCGGTACTCCGGTTGGATTTTCTATATGTTTTCGTTGTGAACTAGATCCATTTGATGGTATGTTTTTGGTGGAACACATCCAAGAATTGTCCTATATAAAGGATAATAATGACGAAGATCCTGGAGGAGTAAAGTTCACGAGCTTGAAACCTATAATGATTTCTTGAGCGTGGCCGATTTTCTATCATCGAGCACACTTAGAATACGACTTGTTAACTGCAAGCAATTATGAAAATACTTTGAGACCATAACATATTTTTTGCTGCAACCATTCTAGACTCCCAAATAGCTTGGAATTTGGATTCATCTTTCAAAGCTCCTATGTTATCGCGAACATTTTCGACAATCTTACAACATGCAAACTTTTGGAGAGTTTGGAAAAAATGTCAGTAAAGTGTTGTATATAGTAACGCAAATGTATTTTAATTGGAAGGAAAAGTGAGAATGAAACGAGGAAAAATGCTATATTTTATCTGTTGGATTTTCTCTCCTGGCATTAAGAACAGCGTTACAACCAAGATCGTACTGAGAATGGTCATATGATATGTGGTTGAGAGGGTTATTCTGGTTTGCTTTGGGTGGCTCATTTCTAGCAGCGGTGCACTAGCATTCGTCTAGTTGATTTTGAACGTAGGCGTAACTGTAAATTATTTTTACTCATATTTCAGATGTACACCGAGGGGGCTGATACTTCAACTGTTAAAAGAGAGTTCGTGGCCCGGATCAATTACATTTACCAATTATGCTCGGATTCTAAGCAAACATCATTTTACTATGTCGATCTTGTGAAACCTAGTAAGTATGTTAGTGTAACGGTACCAATAGTGATGCACTTAGTAATGTAACTAACAAAATGATGTAATTTATAAGTGTTAAAAGAACACAATATTTTACATATTTGTACCAATTATGATCAAAACACGACTTTTCTTCTAGAAAACATTTATTTTCCCCGAAAACATTAAAAAAAGACGAGAAAAAGCGTATATTTCTTCCGAGTTGGTTGCTCCTATAATGGTGGTATGGTTCGTATAGTTGTGGTATCGCGTTTCTATAGTGGTAGTAGTACTTGGAAATGACTGAATATATTTTGACTGTGAGTTATTTTTGAAGCATATTTTAAACAGAACAGTCAAATACTCATAGGCCAATGCATTGTTTTGGTCAAGGACCAATGCATTGGCCTCATAGACCTCTCACAAACCAATGCATTTTGTAGTGATTTATAGCCTTAAGGAAATCATAGCATACCTGATAAATTCTCATGAAATCCAGCATATTAGTGCAACCTGTTCGGAAAATATTAATTTTGGAGCCTTAATTTATTACGAAATGGGATGGTTCATCTTCGTAGAGCTGGAATTTTATTACACTACATCCACTATTGGTACTAGCACCACTATAGGAGCACTTTCCCTATTTATACTTTGGAAGGCAAGAATATAAAATGTAGTGTATCTCCTTCAACTTACGACTCCAACAATTTGACTTAAACCGCTGCAATTTTGTTGATACTCGAATATCCTACATCTAAGTATTTTCAGTGTTTTGTGGAATATCAAAAATAGACAGAATAATATAAATCATAACAAATGTTTGGTAGAGCAAAGATACTTTTTACAATTGAGTTGATTATATGGTCTGGCTTATATATTTTGGAATATGGAATCGGTAATAAACATTGGAATGTACCACTATATTTTCACCCAACTCAGTCAAAGTAACGAATAGCATGTAAAACAGAATTGAGCTTGCTTGCAATGATTAAAATATGAATTTGACTTTTCATTTCAGCGGCGAAAAAAGTTATTCATTTGCTTAAAATTCTTCTTAATTACTTGTTCTACATTAACATGGTAAAAGAGACTGTTTTGGAAAATGCCAACAATTGCATCGAAAATTATTTTGAATTGAATGCCAAACTAAACCAGGAGCAAGCAGCAAATGAGGAGAAGAAAATTCGAGCATGTAATGTATGTAGTAATTTCTTTTTTTTTTTTTATAAATCAGTAAACATGTAATTAATATTGTTTTGTTATATTTAACAACCATAGATGAACCGGCATATCGATGATTTGAAAAGCAAACTCCCTGAGATGAGTCGGCAAATTGAATCGCAAGAACAATGTAAACAGAATTTACATGAAAAACTAGTGGCTCTAAAAGCAGCCCAGCAAGAACTGGCCGACAAAATAGTGCTGCTTAAACTAGAGTATGTCGAACTGACTGAACAGAAAATCACAGACGAAGAAGTGTGTGCGTTAAAAGCTACATATGAGGCACTAGAACGGGATATTGAATCACTAACGGAAAGTGAAAAAATAATGCAAAGAACAAACGCTATTCATGTAAAAACTATAAGTGAAATGAAACCTTGCATAACACTTTTAGAGAAACTGCTCCAGTCAACATTAGATGACTCTTGGAAGTATGTTTTTATACACGTACATCCCAGTCTTAACACATTTTTCTAAAATTATCTTTTTAAATTGTAGGACTATACGCAGTGACGTAGAGCAGTTAACGTCGTTATGTGACAAGGCTGAGATAAAATTTAATGGTCTGTTGAGTATGGCTGATACACTCAATTCAAACTGCACAGAGATTGAAATGCATTTGGAAGAACGCCAACAAGAATTATGTGTACGACAGAAAGTGCTTGATAAAAGTAAAAAGAGAAATGATAGGTAAGATACATGGTCTTTAATTTTTGGGCTCTATGAATAATTTCTTCCTTTATTTACTTGCAGCAAATTGAACGATTACGAAAAATATGTGTCAAATTTAAATGAAACTAATGAGCTGCTGGAACAGATATTGATGCAACAAAGAATGGAAGTAGCGCGAATAATTGACATGTCAAAAGAATCAATAAATTTAATCAATAAATCAATTATATAATTTTAAACCCAACATCGTTTGTATGGGCCAATGCAGTCCTCGTTTGTGTACAATAGGAGAACCCCTTACAGTACGTCGATAGAAAGTCCTCTTGTAAAAGAGCAAATTTTCTCTAGATTGGGATTCGAACTCACGCCATCGAGGTAGTGCCTAAAGGCCAATTTCTAACCATCAATGTTCGTGACATCTGGGGGTTGCTTTAAAAAAGCTTTAAGACAACGGTAAAATTCACGGTTTATGAATACATGAATAATGAGTATTACATTAGACCAAGGGTAAAATTGTAAATTAGACCTTGATCTAGAATCAACCATATTTACATTTTATCACATCACAAAACATGAAATTCAAATAGATTCGGATCAATTCTGTACCAAATCAAGTCAGAATCGATTCAATAGAGTCCAAAACCAATCAAATCTGATTCAAATCCCAAGCGAATCAAACTGATCCGAATCCGTCAAATGGGATCCAATCTTCGAGAGTCTCCCGAATCCTGCAGGACCATGGTCTGCCAAAACTAACAGAATTGGACATTCAGTTTTAAACGTGTCTCTTGTCGTGCCAGCTGACAGTGAATGACATTGTATATGAAAACAGATGAAAATAATTTTTTGTGTGCTACAAGCTTTGTTTTGGATGCGTTTCGTTCTTGTAATGTACTTGTCCGTTCATTGTGCTAGAATAATTATTAGCTACATTCTCCGGAAGAAATAAAGAAAATATTGCAGTTCGTTGGTGGTATAGTGCACTGTTGATTAAACAATTCTAATGTTTGTACATGAATGTTGTCTCTGTCGCAATTGCTGTGTTGCACTTCCGCGAAGATTATTTTGAGCGAAACATTCCTCCACTCAGTTTGCGATAGATATTTCAAGATTCAACTTACAATCTTTCTAGGGCGATTGATAACTAGTGAATCTTGAGTTCGGGAATATGAAAGTAGCATTAATAGTAACAAACAGAATCATTGCGCATTGGTTGGGGTGTACGGGTGGAGTAAGTGAATCATTGGTGTCCACTTTTTTCTTTGTTTAGTTTTGCGGGTCAGTGAACAAAATATGATCGCTAGTGTCATCATACAACGTCTACGTAATCGTGAATGAACAAATATTGTGGTTTGATTTAACGTTGTAGATTAAGTGTGTGTACGTATGAAAAAATCGGTGAGCAACGATCAAAAGTCGAAAATGGATCCTACACAAATTACCGCGTTGGCGAAGCTGTTAAAAGAAAGTGGCGATAAAGTGCTGAACTCGCAGTTCAAACTATCGCTATCAGGTACGGTTGTTTTTTTATGAGTATTTACAAAATCACTAGTAACCGATAAGGAGTGACTAAAACTGCGCTTGTTTTCCATATATGTTATTCTTCTCTTTAAACTTTTTTCCGTAGGATCACTGCTGCGGGCTCTGAATGATTCCTTTAGTTTGATCGTGGACAAAAATGAGATACTTCCGCCCCAGAGCTTTCAGGTAGTGAAACCGAACAATGCAAAGTCGGATGTATTCAGGGATTTGCAGTTTGTGTACGATTTCGTGCAAAAGACTGTCATCCTCAGCTTGAACCAGTTCGTCAACGATGACCCGTATGCGTTTGCGGTGGATATTAGCAAGTTTCGTAGCTTACGAACGCTAGAGATTCAAAAGATTCCGGTGAATCAAATTGTTGGCCTTCAACATCTTCGGTCGCAGCTGCACGACCTGGCTTGTGTGCGAAGCATATCCGATATTGCGGATGTCCTGATTGGCTGTGGAGGGGATAAGACTGACGAAGGAAAACCTTGGCGATCATTGCACAGCGTTAACTTTGCATACAACATGTTGGATTACGTTGATAGTTCGCTGGAGTTTACACCATGGCTGGAGGTACTGAATTTGAGCCACAACCAGCTGGTAAGCGTATCTGCTATACGTTGTTTGCCCAATTTGCGCGAGCTCAACCTTAGCTACAATCGCCTGAATCAAGTGCCAGTCTTTCACCCAGAGGCCATGCGCAAAATGCAGGTGCTACAGATTTCCAACAATTTTTTGGAAGATCTCGAAGGGGTAGCATGCCTTTCTGGTAGTCTAAAGGAACTGGATCTTTCCGGGAATTTCATCGTAGATCATGGGGCGTTGCTGCCCCTAAGCACGTTGGTAACACTGCGTAGTGTTAACTTGCTGAATAATCCACTTGCGTGTCATCCCAAGCATCGACAGGCAACTGCCAGGTATCTGAACAAGGCGACCTCAGATGGGAAGTTTGTGTTGGATAACGAACCGCTTTCGCGATATGAAAAAACTCTCACTGGCAACTACGACAGTTACAAGGCGATACTTGTACCCACAACGGTTCCAGGGCCAAGTTTAAATTCGAGTGGTCGCAATACACCAGCATCGCATGCTTCGACCATAGCGGCCGAGGGAGATTATGAAGCAGCTGCTAGTGGAAGCCTTAAAACAACTGATGAGAAAGGTAAATGTTAGCCTTTGATAAACATAGCACCGTTTTCTTGCATATTCTAGCTTTTTATCATGCCTATCATGCATAAAATATGGAACAGTAATTGAATTGAAGTAATTGAGCTTGATATAAACTGCCCATACTCGCATATCAGTCCCATTTGACTTTTCATCACTTTTGAGTTAGCCCCATGACTAATGTTCATTTTCAATATATTTTCCAAAAAAAATCTCAAAGTGGCCATTTAGTGCATGCTAATGTGAAAAAAATACCTAATTGACTGCGTCCCATATTGAAAGTACCCGCATAACAGTCCCATATATGATTACTTTGCTTAAATTAAAGAAAAGTCCTAGTTATTGAAACTTCAACAATTTTGTAATATAAAGCAATTAAAATAATCAACAAATGGTTGTAATTCAAGTGGTTTTAACGAATTATACACTGTTAAATTGCAAATATCCGTATGGAATGAAATCCCGAACATCGACGTTTTGACGAGCAAGGTAAACAAAGTATGCTATAAGATGGGACTGATATGCGAGTACTTTTGCTTTCGCCTTCGAAAGTACCCGCATATCGTGTCCCATCTAGTTTATTTTCACCATTTTAATATTAAAAACGTGTATTTTATATAAAATGTCATTCTCAGCGAAATGTTTATGTTACAATACAATAGTTGTGATCAACCAATCATGTATTTTGTATCACTAATAACAGCAAAACAATTTCTAATGTAAAAATGTTCAATCGTTATTTTCTCAAAATGGTGATTTTGCAAATGGGACTCATATGCGAGTATGGGCAGTAAAGTGTGATATGAAAATAATCTAACTTTCTTTTTTTAGACTTTATGAACCAATCTGTCTCAAGTCAAAAGAAATTAAAAGTTCGACGGGCTCTGATTTCAGAAGATTATAACGAAGCTCCATTGATAAACAAATATGACACTGATACATCTAAACCTACAAGTTCTTTAAATTTAGGTAAGAACGAAGATTTGTTTTCAGAATAGCAAAAGATCAATACTATTCTGGTAAACGGCTACCAACTAAGGATGTTTCTCTCTTTCTTTAGAAAGTAATCGCGAACATCTAGAAACCAAGCGTGCGCTCGAGACGCTTAGGCAACGGTATGGCAATGACTGGTTGAAAAGCCAGGCGGGACACATGGTGCGGAGTGTTATCGGATTTGATCCGAGCGAAACGAAAGAGTTCGAAAGTGTTGCACACTACCATCGAACGAAAACTTCTACCGAAGTGGAAAAATCTGGCACCGCTGCTGGCCAGGACAATGTTCATAAAATACCAGCCGGGCGTAAAGAGGCAAACCCGTCAGAAGAAGAAGTTCAACGTACAAGTACGCCGGTTGGAGACCTCCAGGGATCGTTCCAATTGCAGGCAGCTCAAGAATCACCGATAGCAAAGAGTCGGGAGGAAGTGTTGTCATCAGATAGTAAAACGACCGAATCAGATTACAAGAGTGTCCCGGGTGAAGACAATGATACGCGGTATGTTTCAGTAGATCAGGAAACGGTGGGAGCTACAACGAGGGATTCATTGAATTTAACGGATATTTATAGCAACCGGGAGGAAATTGATGAAGGTAAACAATTATACAGCGCATTAATATTGTTCGTGATGTTTTCATAATGTTTCATAAATCTCCAACAGACTCTGAAATCGAAGATAATGAAGTCTTGTACCATGTTTCGACGCGAGAAAACGGAACTGATTTATCGGTTGTGGTTTCCGATAAAAGCATAAAAGAAAAAGACATGTTGGGAAAGTACGTAGATTAGATCAATAGGCAATTGTACATTTTCTTTAAAATTTTTGTTTTCTGCTTTTACCTCCACAGAACAAAAACTCGTTGGGGTATCAAAACACTGGAAGCTTGTGAAAGGTCCACCTCGTCCCGGATTACGCTTACATTTGACACCATGAAACGGGATAAAAGGGAGCGTGTGTATGAGATGGACCCACACGACTGCCAGTTGCTGGAGTATAGGCTTCGGAATATATTATCGAAACGTCCGCTATCGGAAATGAATCAAAGATTGTACAAGTGTGTAGTGTGCAACGCCAAATTTTCTCGAGAAGTCAACTCGAAGCGTATGAGCGACGGTAAGTTGAGAAAGTAAGAAGAGTTGTTATTCTGAATTACTATTACAGCTTATATCTATATATAACATTGCTTTATCATTGGAATTTAAAATGCAGATCTGCAGTGTCCGGAGTGTCGTGGAGGGTACTGTATTGAAATCAAAGAAAAACTTCTGGAAAAGGATGCTGCATTCGTTGTAGTTGATCCGGCAGAAGCAAGTTTAAATCAGGTTAACTGTGCAACGCTAGGCAGTGCTGGTGATGCGTCAAGTGTAGTACCCGGGCCGTCTGGTACTAGTACCGTGGAGCCGGCTGCGATTCGTACGAGCCCTTCCAAGACCAGTTTAGGTATGTATTGTTCTTTCCATAAAATCGCAAAACTCTCAGTGCATTTGTGTAGGTGTTAAAAATGTTTAGTTTATTTAATTTGATGCATAAATCAATTATTTATATTTCGCCCAGTTCTCGCTCTCCTATGCTACTATTTATAACATTTTAGAAGAAGAAAAATTAATTACAGTAGGCTCCCGATTATTCCCTGTAAACGGCAAAATGTTCATAATCTAAAAACAAGTACAAATTTGTGAAAGAGAAATAGAAATTTCTGTAATATAGCATTGTGCTGAGGGGTATTTTCAGTAGTGAGTATATTTTGTCCGTCGTCTTCGGGGAATTATTGCACCAAGGTGTTACACGAAGGTCAGAAAAATTGATTCAACATTTTTGATAACATAAAAGAACGACAATGTAAAAACTGGAACTACTAAATATAACCCGACGAGTGGATAATTCGGCCGCATATAATCGGGAGTCTACTGTATTTTCAATCAAAAATTATACGCGTCGAGCACGGACCACGATCGAAAAATATACGTTCGAATCGAATTGTCAAAGGTCACTCAAGTGAAAAAGCGCGGGAAAAATTTCACTCATCTCCCCTTAAATATGTTCATTTTACCTGCCATTTTGAATGTGAACGAAATGAGCTCTTTGGGCAAATCCGTTCGTTCCCGTTTGTATGGGAAGAAATCCGCGAGGTTTTAAGCCGCGGATTCTGAACGAATTCGCAAATTTGAGGGTGCTTATTTAAAAAAAGAGTGTTAATCGCTTTTCTGGGGATCCTATTTGTAGTTTTTATGAATTAATTATCTTATTGTGTAATTATTGAAATGATTACCAACGACTTCGTTTGAAAAGAAACAATCATCCATTACATTGAAACACTTCAACGCCTTAGGTATAAACGAAGTTGGAGGCTTCAAAGGAACCTTTGAACATGTAAGGTATAAACGCACAGAGTTCATTTTTCACCGACCGTCGAACAGATTTTATCCGGTCGTAGTCCGTGCTCTACCCGATAGTTTCATTTTATCTAGAAAAAACAAACTATCGTATTTTCGCGTGTGTAATACCACTTTTTTAATGCACATCAATTAAGGATGATTAACATATTTTACCAAATCATACAAAATAATTTTAATAACTCCTTGTAATACATACAGAGAATCTTGAAGGAACATTCTGTTACAAAAAAAAAATCTCAGTAAAACAGATGAAATACTGAGGTGGTGTTATAGAAGGGTGATGTTTTTCATACGAATATACGAAATACTATTTAGCTAATAATCCAAAAACTTATAAAGATTTAAACCACAGTTTTTCTTAAACCACTTTTCGCTTGCTTGCACCATTCTAAGAAATCCATTTTCGCGCGTCTTGCACTTTTCCGTAGCTTCATTTTCCGTATTAAAGAATCAAATTATTTCATAGTTTGTTTGATGGTCGTCTTTTCTTTAATCTTCTTTTGATTATGGCAACAACGATTTAAAACATATGGAACTTGGTTTGAATTAACAAAAATAACCACATGTTGAATGCTGTTATGAATACTGTCTACCGAAATCTGTGTGCCGTGTGTGTGTGCGTGTGCTTGTGTTTGCGTGGCTAGGACATCCGGGAGCATGGAAATCACCGGTGAAAAATAAAATACGTAAGCACTTGATTAATTATACTTTATCCATAACACTACCAACTTAGAATCATGTCGTAGAATTAACCCTTTTAATTATTACACTTTGAACTAAAATGTCCCATGTCGGATTAATGGTTTTTATTAGAATTATTTTCAAAATAATGCAAAATTTAACACTATAGTTAAACAGTTCTGTGCCTATTTATCTTTTTCTAGTTAACGTATTGATGTGTAAAACTAATTCTCAATTAGTCTAATTAGTCTTCATTTAATTGTTAAGTAAACTACTGAACTACTACTTCTAATGCCTTGACTGGTTTACACCATCTTTGAGGAAAAAAGACTCGAGTAAAAAAAAAATATCATAGAATTTATTTATTGGTTCAACATATAGCTGAAGGTTAACATACATATATTTACACTATCTTTTACAATACCTAGAATAAGAAAGTACATCGGAAGACACTATTTTGTATAATTGAAATATGGCTTTGTAATATATATGTTTAAACCATTCTTCCGTTAGAATCCAGCGAGTCATTTAATGATTCATCATCGTGCTCTCGCGTATCACACCCTGGCAGTTCCTGCGATTCGAATCAGAGTGTGGCGGGAAGTACGAACTCCGAGCGCGATCGTGACGCCGATTTGCTTGGCAACGATAGCGACATTGAAGTTCTAAGCAATCCTAGCCAGAGTAGTATTGAGGTGCTTGATCGTGGGTGAGTGTACGGTTCGTGATAGGAAAATTAGGAGAACTGTTGCATTTATGAATTTTTGTTGTTGTAGGTATCATCCTAGCAGGAAAGCTTCGGAAGAGCGGCGAATATCCAGTCTGGAAACCATAAATGATAACACTGTTGATTCCGTGGCGAATCCAACCATCCCAAGTGTGGAAGTCAAGCAACTGGGTTCTGAAATAAGCCAGATAAGTTTGGATTTGAATCTTAACGATACTCTAAAGAATACCTCTGCCACGTTGATAAACGTCGAAGGAAAGTCGGATGTATCGGCTACGAAAGCTGCAAGTGGTGCAAAGCAGACGGCAGCACATGTTGGGAAGAAAGGTTTCTTGCTCAACGTAAATTTGACGGAAAGTTCGAGCTCCGGGTCGGTTACGGACAGTGTGTGTACAGCGTATGAATCGGCGCAAGGTTTGCAAGTAGAAAGTCCGAATGGTAAATCAGGTGCAAAGGACTCCATGACCGCAGCAAGTGAGCTGCCGCCTCCATTGCTGGAACCTACGTCAAATGCAAGCAAAGAGCCAGTTGACAGAGTTTCCACGACGGTGGCTGTAGGTAACTCGAAGGCAGACAGTTCCGTCCTAACTAGTGTACTGGGAGGACTATTTCAGTCCACTAACATGCTCATGGCCAAGAATCCCAAGGGAAAGTCTGACGAAAGTTTGTTGAAAAAGTTCTTCGAACCAATACGATACAACTATAACGATTTCGCTAACGTAGATCATCGACTGAAGTTGTATCTGTACCAGAATTTGTTCGAGGATGCCAATGAATCATTGAAATGGCTAGTGTCTTGCATTGTCTTTGATGACAATCGAGTAGATGAATGGCCTTCTGGCTTTGATGGATTGTTCATAATGTCAACAACAAAATTCTACGTGATGAAGAAAGTTGCTGCTGAAAAGTATGTACTCTTGCGCCTGTCCAGAGAGCTTTGACCATATTTTTGCAATAACATTCTCCAATTACAGCGATGATCCTTCGACGTGGATGAAGAAACATATAACTGGCACTATCAACCGCGTTGGGATAGCTCAACCATTGCCGTGGAAGATTGGGTTTAAATTTATCATCAGTGCGATTGGTGGAGTGCATCTTGTCCTACAAGACATTGTTCGAACTGATAAATTAATGTTGTTTTTTAACGGTATGTACTGCGGAAGCTTTGAAATTTACTAATGATATCTAACAATTTTGTATGTGTCTACTTCCAGAAAATCCTCTTCCACAATATTGCACGCTCGATTATCAGCCGTCGGATTTGTTGAACGGAAAACTGCGGAAGGCGGCGGGCGGTGAATCGGTAAAAATGGTTATGGTCATTAATTTTTGTGATGTACTTTCGAACGATGAGCTACAAAGCGTGCAGCTATCGACGTTGGTGGTTACAGAGAACAAACTCATGCTCACACCAGACATCACGTGGCTCAATGAGAGTTCTGCTTATCCCATCGAGCCCAAATTTACTCAGCTCTTGACAAACATTGTTGAGCTGGAAGACGTGAACGAGCTGTCCTGTCGGCTGAACTACATGGACGAAAAAGAGGACAAGTACGAAACGTGGAGTCTCGATTTTGCTACGTCAACGGCGAAAGAAAGCACTGTCAGCACCATTTGCCATCTATGGGAAAATATTTTCGGTGTGCCTTTGATGAACGACAATGCGATAGCGAGCAATAATACCAACACAAACAGTGAAAACAATAACTTCAATCGTAACACCAGTAGTAGCAAAAGTGTCAACAATAATAACATTAGTTGAAATCTTGTAGGGAAATCATATAACGTATTACGTGTGTTTTGATTATGTAAGTGACAGTAGAAGCGACGAAAGTAAAAAGGTGATATTAGCAATATCTTGTCTCGGAATTTTTAAATTACTGTACCAACTTTTGAACCCATTCAGTTAATGGTAGAACAAAATAAATATTTCAAAATATATTGTAAGTTATACATCAAACATTGTATGTGTGTCTCAATAAACTCAAAAGATTGTTAATTTCGTTTTCATTCTCTTAAACTATAACGGAGTGGTGTACAGAATCGATGAGATTACAGAAGACTTTGGTTTTTACAGTGCACTTAAAATTTATGTTTTAGTTTTCATTTTAAAACCGAGTAAATACGAGTGGGACTTAGTCAAGCCAAGAATGCTCTGACTGCCACAAAAGCTAATAACAAAGATACAAAACAATTTGAACCAGAAAGGCGTACATCAAATTCCATGGTCTAAAGTCGACATACATTTCTTAAGAAGGGCCAGATATTTAAAAAGAAACCGAAAGCGCTGGCCGGATACTTTAAACCAGTGATGTCAAATTCGTTTGCCCTCGCGGGCCTCATTTCGCCCCAAAATAGGTTCGCGGGCCAAAACGTAAAATTGATTGGATTGATGAAAACATGTTCTTATCAGTGTGGTTTGATCCAAACAGTTAATCGTGTTTAACACCTTCAAATTTTTAAAATATTATATTACTTTTTATAAAATTTACAATTTTCAGTAAAAGATAAATTTTCTTTAACACTATTGTGCATTTTGGTAAAGATTTAAAAAAAGTAAATGTGCATTATTACTACAGCTAACTTATTGCTCCACATCTGTTATTTTATGAAGAATGCTTTTGTAGTTCATGACGTTTGTTTGTATGAACACTATTTATTCGCTTGTCTCGAAAATCTGTGTGAAATCTTTGCTATTGTCAACCGCAACATATCGGCGTGATGTGGATCAAAGTTTTTTATCACTTTCTTAAAGAAATTTTTGAAATTGACGTTCATTCAGTTCTCTTGCAATTCATTCAATTCAACAAAAAACATTTTGCTATTCAAACAATAGCTAATACTCAAAGATCCAAACTTTTGATGTATTGCTTCAAAGGGGTCGCGGGTCGGATCCGATGTGCTTGCGGGCCGCATGTGGCCCGCGGGCCGTATGTTTGACATCCCTGCTTTAAACGATGATTTATTGTTTTGAAAGTAGTACCCTTTTGAATAGAGTATAAAGCTTTCTAAATAGTAAAGTTACATTAAAAGAGGCAAAAGATAAAATATTTGAAACTGTTAGGGTAATACTTTTTGAAAGATTTTCATATTTATTTTTGTTGAATTTTAATTTTTTTTCAACATATAACAAGAACACTTTGTTCAACAATGCTAATCTTCATTCTTGGCAAGAAAACGTGAACAAATCCGCTAAAAATTGAGATGGGGTTTTTGTATGAAGCACTAACATTTTCTTACGGGCCGAATAAAGTCAGCAACGCCAATAAGGACGATTAACACTTTGACGTCCGCACAATTCATGGTTACAGTTTTACCAGACTTTTTATTTTTTTTTCTTTGATTACTCATTAAGAGCTCACTAACTTGATAAGCTTGTTGGAAGAGAATCGCCTGCATGTGCAACGTTATGCAGCGAATGCAACGCTACTGGGGTCGTGGTCTATAACTCTAAGTCGAGGCTCTGTTTGTTCAAAAGATGTAGTGATTCAATTTAGGCGTTCAGAGTAGAAAAATAGCAGAAGCAGTAGCGTAGTAACATGAATCAGCCATTGATATCGACGTAAATTTTTGACTGCATCTTCAGGGTTGAGCGCTTCAACTTGTCATTGACCAGAGAGGCCATACCATTTCACTATTAACGCATGAGGGTGTAATGAGCGAATCGAGGCAAGCCGTCCTATAGCAAAAAATTAAACGAGTTTGGGCAGCAGCTAGGAAAAACATGCCCGAGTGCCAAGCTCCACAGTGTTCTTTTGTTTTAAAGGTCAGTGCCAGTTAGATTCGCTTTTTGTGAGCCACTTTTCTCGATAAACGGGTTAAATAGTCCAATATATCATAAACCTGAAGTTTTAGAAAACATTAGTCTTAAAATGACGACAGCTCCAAGGAAAATAACATTGTATTTTCTATTTAGATTGAACACCTATACGTACTGCCAACATTGTTAGGACCTGCTGTTTCACGGACCTCTCTTGGAGCACAGAACGGCCTGCTACACTGCGTCCCAAAATGATAGCCTCACCTAGTTTTTTCATTCCTATGCCACTTTAAATGATCGCAAGGTAAAATAAACGACCGAAACATATTTCTTTATCTAAAAGAAATGTATTTCAGTTCTAGTTTATCAGAAACATATTTGTTTATAACATTTTGGTCAAAAATTAAAAGCATTGAGTGTCCCATAATGATAGCCTCACTGCAAAAATCATACAAATTAACAAAGCAACCCAGTTCCTAGCCACGTCCCCAGTTACCAAAAGTAATTTATAAGTTCTCTTCTATTAATTTGTAATTTTATTAGAACATTGGAAGCGGAAAATAACTCTAGGAACGAGAAAAAAGTCAAATTGATGCCTATAACTTTAATGGCAAGTCGAATCGTGAAGTTGGTGTGCTAATACGAGGGCTGACAATAAAGTAAGGTCTCCAAAGCTGCAACTTCGCCGGATCACGCGCTAGGCGAAATCTGGCAACACCGCCGTGTTCCTTGGTTCCCCCACTACCACTTTGCTGCTGGGTGAGGCTTCCCCGACCGGTCAGTCTTGGCTGAGCAGCCGTCAACGTTGGAGGTACCCCTCGCGTCAGCGTCCAAGTGCGAATTGCGTTCTGTAATACGTTTTTTGAGTGCGAAAAAGGTGACACCTATTGAAATCCATCGTCAACTAGTTGAAGTTTACGGAGAAAAGTGTATGGACATAAAAAACGTGCGTAAGTGGAGCCGCGAGTTCAATTCCGGGCGCACTAATGTTCACGACGAGGAGAGAAGTGGCCGACCGTCGGTCTCGGATGCGATTGTTCAAGCAGTGGAGGCAGAAATGCTCAAAAACCGACGTGCGATAATTAGCCAAGACCTTGGCCTTTCCAACGGTGTATCGCTTTTTGTAAATAAATGTAATTTTCTATAAAAAAAAATTGGAGACCTTACTTTATTGTCAGCCCTCGTAAATAGATCCACAAACGTCATTAACGATTATGTAAAAGATTCCAGTTAATATGGGCTTTAGAAGTCTCCTGATCGTCTTCAAAATCATTTCTCGCGTGATAATCGGAGGATTTTTTAAGTTGCTTTCAATTCAACCAAAGGTTGCCGTAGGACAAAAAACGATTTCTGGTTGAATGTACACACAAATGCTGTGTTGCGAGCTTTGAATTCTTATTCTGATTTTGTAAGAGAGTCCATGAATTAAGTTTCTGCCCTCAAACTTCACCAAAAAGTCGACAGATTGGAGTTTGCTACCGAACATATGACATGGAAGAATGGGTGGAGAAACGTAAGTTGTCACTTTGTAGTATTGTTATAATAATTCATGTTAGGTGGATTATAATGATGAAAAAATGTTCAATCTTGATGGACCGGATGGAAACATCCATTACCGGAGCGATTTAAGACGTTACCCACGTTTTTTTCTCTAGTCGCAATTTTGAAGGTGAATCGGTCATAATTTGGGCTGCGTTCAGTGGTCATAGTAGAAGTGAATTGGCTAATGTACCAACACGTGTGAACAGCGATATGTTTATCGACGTCCTGGACAATCATTTAAAGCCTTATCTGGAAAATCACAACACTGAACAGCTCATTTTTAAGCAAGAAAATGCTGCCGTGGACGCAAGCAAGATAACAAGAACTCACCATGCACGATCGAGTATCGAAACAATGTCTTAGCCAGCCGTTTCCCCAGACCTTAATCCAATAGAAAATGTTTGTGGAAGGCTAGTTCAAGAGATTTATAAAGATGGGAGACATTACGAGATCATATAGGACCTTAAACATGCTATCCGAAATGCTTGGCGTTCCTTATCAGTAAATACGTTAGAAAAATTATCGGAGAGCATTCCATCAAAAAAATGTCAAGCAATGAATCATAATGGAAGACCCACTGATTACTAAATCATGACTTTTTAATCCATTTATGCTATTTTTGTTCATAATTTAATAAAAAAAATGTGAGGCTATCATTTTGGGACACAACTGGTTTGAATTTCTTGGTGCAGAAGGGATTGTTTACTCGTTTTCTTCAACAATATCTATGAAAAGTATTCATTGTATACTTACAAATACTTGTGTATTTTTTGAAACAAATCCTATACTCGGTATTTGCCCTGCACAGAAAAAACTAGGTGAGGCTATCATTTTGGGACGCAGTGTAGGTCTTCTGTACTTTGGTGGTCTGCTAGGGTGTACCGTATGCGTGATAAAGTTTCCACCATTTAGCAATGACAACATTTCAAATACCCCCAACAATTTTAGGATGTAGTTTTTTATGGTAAAAGAGTAAATGAGGCTTCGGGCTAGATTCTCCTCTTCCTACTGGTTCACATTAAGCACCTGAAGCTATGCAAAGTGCGACGCCTGCATTCTTTTCGTATATTTGATCGATAACGGTTCGCTTAAAAGAACATAACGGTTTAAACTAATCACGCAGTGGAGGTTAAATGCAGGTTAATATACTTTTACATGTTAAGTTACTTTGTAAATTATACCATACATGATTACATGATTGACAGCATGAAACAATGAGTTTAGCCGAAGAAATAATTTGGAAACGGCGGCGCGTCCGTAGCGAGCGAAGCGAGCGGACTGCGCTAGGTCTACCGAAAAAGAGAGTTTGTTATAAATTTGAGAAATAATGCGTAATCGAAATTAACGGTACACACTACGGGTCAAATACTCGTATGTTGAATTTAACGAATTAATGTATCACCAATTGCATACGTTTAGGTATATCGTCGCACAAAAGGTGTAGCCACGACCGAAAAAACGAAGCCCGGAGCCTCATTTACTCTTTTACCTCTTTTACTTATTTATTGTAAAGGGAATTGTTTGTCAATGTTTTTAAGCAAGTAAATCTTCGATTAAATTGCCATTTGTGACCATCATCGAATGGATTGAATTCCGATTGATCTTCTTTTATATTATTACCACATTTTTACTGCATTTTTCATCTCTTTGGAAAACATAACAGATTGGGCCTGAACAAGACCACAACACACAATGTGGCGATGCAACTGCTGAGTTGTTTGAGTCTTGAAGTTTGACCTCTATACTATTCGCTCCATGATATTTTCAAAGTTTAAAATTTCGGTTCATGAAGTATGTGGGTATAGAGTTTTGGTTGGAATAGATATTCATTTCAACCAGTTTTATTGCACCTAATATTTAGTGCACCTAGTATCTTGCACCTATCATATAATGTAATGAAGGATGCAAAGGAACCATAGCCAACATGGTGCATTGCACATCTTTAAACAACCAAACTTGTATGTGAGCTCTGACGACCTCAATTGATGTATTCTAAGTAAATGTTAGTGTGGAAAAAAGCTGCACTGTTTTTACCATATACATGCGAGTAAACGAATTGGCCAACCTAGTAGAACTGTTTTGTTAGGCACGAAGCATAACATAGATAACAAGAAAATGTGCAGAACTATGACAAAAGAACAAGGTTGTCTAATGAAATATTACAATCAAAAATCACTTAAATCATGCAACAGTTATTGTAGATTATAATATGTATATATAGTGTTACTTATAAGGTCACTAACTTTTAATACTACATTTTATAAAAATATATCAAATAAAAATCAATCAAATATGACACCTTTTCTAAACATTCAGGATTTACTTCACAAAAGACCAGGCGTCTCCATGAATCAAGTTCATGACAATGTATGCCGCACAAATATATTTGAAACAATGTGATTCAGGAGAAATGCAACTTTTCCACACACTTCAAGTATTAAGCATGGCTCTCGACGATTTCTTGTTTTCCGATCGAAAGTGCAGTTAATTAATGCAACTTTGCCACATTTGCCCTATCGTGTATCGTCCTTTTCTACTTGCCAAAATTGCATCTGAGCCGGATGCCTTGACAGGTATCATGAATCTTTACCGCCGATCAACGAGTTGCAATGGACACGGTCCATCCGGAAATTGCTATCGATTGCATGCACTGGGTGTTGTGGAACAGCTTTCGGCCATTTAACGCCAAACGAAACACACTTTCGGGCAATACACCCGTTCGAAGGGTAACTGGCAACCCACTGTGTACCGTTAGAGGCTGTACAGCAGCCATCAAGTGTTGTTCATTAGAAGCGAAATCGATGTTTCAAATTACAACCGCGCGAACCAAGTACCATAGTTTGATTTTTGGACGCATTTTGAGCTATGAACAGATCCGTTGTTGGGAACCGTTTGCTGCCAACCGGAAGTGGCTTATTGTGCAGTGAAATTCTTATTGTAACGAAAAGAAAAAGTACTTAATTTGGAGGCTCTCAATAGCGCCGTACAAGATCCATAGAATTATTGGTTTTTCGTGAAATATAAGAAATATAAGAAAATAAAGTAATCTTCACAAAAGAATGCATTAATCTTATTTTAGAAAAAATATTAAACTTATTTTAAAACTTTTTAAAACTGTATTTATGACGGAAAATCATTACTAATGATTACTTTGGGCCATCTAAGTCAGTATCAATATATAAGTTATGTTCAAACTCGAGTTAATAGGAGTACTTCTTGTATTTTCTAGAAATTCTTTTCATAACTATAGACACCGTCAGCTTTGTCTGAATTTGTAGCCACTACGAAAGCTAATTAAGTTTTAAATAATTATAAAAAGATGCTAATGAAACAGTGCTGCTCATAATCAGCCAAGGTTTTATGTATGTTTTAAACGGTAACTGCATGGATTACCAAGTGAACGTCTACGAACAGACGGTGTCAGGTTAGGCCGCATTCGTCCCAGATTGAATCATCATGCACATGGGAAAAAGGTGTAGGCTACATTAGGTTAGCAACAGTTTGCCGGTACTAACAACTACAAAAATATGCACACGCTCCAGGAGTATGAAACTGTCCACAACATGTGGATGAGAAGAGAAAACTATGCACACCAGGAAGTGTGTAGGTAACCTCCGAACCATTCCGGTCATTATCCCGCTCGGTTCCTTACGCTGAACCATACCAGTAACGTGCGGGACGATATGATGCGACCACCAGCTCCGGAGGCACCATCGCCATCGTCATCATCACCAGCATCAACCGAGGCGGTGCTCGGGCGTAATAAAATAATAAATAACACCGCTCACATCCAGAACGATTTGGCTCGTTTCTGGTCGTGATGAGAGACGTAAGATTCCCCCAAAGTGTACTGCACTAGTCAACCGTGTGTCCTGCTGTGGTTGGTGACAATGGCCACTGGCGATGAGCGGTCATGCGAGGAGTTAAGGTGATTGCTTGACACACACAAAAAAGAGACTTACTACTGCTACTAGTCCGTGGCAAAGGTGGGAGCATTTGCAATGTAGGCAATTAAATTTAACATGAAGTCAACATACCTGCAACAGGCAATGGCAATTCGTCGAAGAAAGTTATCCGACACCTAAGGGACCGTACGCGTTAACAACACCATTGCCAGTTGTTCAACGACGCGAAGGCACTATTGTTGTGAAACATGTATTGAATGTTTGTTTGTATTCAACCAATCCTAGCTTTTGATGATATCACCATTAATATGTGCATACATAATGATATCTATGAACAGTTGATAGGAAATGTGTTTAAATATAATCGTCCAAAGTTTTCCCCAATTGTTCCTAAAATGCTGAAAACTTAAAATAGGTGATAAGGAATGTGTTTATATATTATTACGGCAAGTGTTTTCCAATTGTCCCTGCAAAATATTACTAATCGATGTGTTATAGATAAATTGAAAACTTCTACTTGTTTTCATTGCCAAATGATAATTACTTCAAACTATGTGCATCCACCAACTAAAAAAAATCATTAAAAAAAACCGGAAGTTCCTTTGTATATGGAATAATCAGTATGACAGGAATTGATTTGCCATTTAACAAAATTTTGCTTGGTGTGTTACAATTCGTGAACGATTGGTCATGACAAGGTAATTATTTACTTTGGAGTTGCGATAAACGTTGTTTTACTTTCATTCAGCGTTTAACGGTCGTAGGTGCTGCTGCGGACATTCAGAAACTTGAGAGGATGCTGGGGGACAATTTTATCTCATTTATTCACTGCCGCAGGCCTCAGAAGAAAACGAAGGGCAGTGAATTTTGTAGACTTTTTCTACCCTGACGGGCGCCACAATCAAGAACTCGTGGATTTAAAATAACTTGGCTTGGGATTAGAGATGACTAGCAGCCGATCGATTTTGCGGTGGTTTAATAGGATGAAAACTACATTATGGAACGAGCAACACTGTTTTTGTACCTGGAACAATTAAAATGAATGAAACACTTTTGAGCTAACTTAACTGTAGCTACTTTAGGAAATATCAATTCGCGTATAATCGTACAACACTTTAATACCAGAAAAAACACAGTGCCTCATGGAATTTACCTTTATTTATTATCACAGAGAAAAAGTAAAAAAATACATCGACACGTGCTTCTCGTTGTATACAGATTTCATGTTTTCTTCGAGGCTAACATTCACCATGTTTCTTGTGTTTCTCGTGTTAAAGTCTCTCCGACTGCTCGGGCAATATACGCATGCCGTTCGATGGCTGGTACGAAAGCGGAGATAAAATTCACCATCCAACGCAGGAGAGATTCATGCATTTTTGCAAACATGCTTCAATGCAATGAATTTTGCGCTACTTTTACGACAAAAAAGCTAACTTATGTTTCCCACCCTACGAAGCCGATGGTTTATCGTTTTTTTTAAATATTTTACATTAAACTTGTATAGCTGGCAAACATGTTATTGTACTCAAGGTTAACGAATGGTTGGGATCAGTACACTACATGTGCGAGAAAACAGAATCAATAATGTCATCATGTTGAAAGAAAAAGTAATGAACTCTGTTACGGTTATATCCGCTAAGTAATACTTTAATGTTGGTTTAATATATGTACACACACACATGATGAACATTGTCTCCTTGTTTGTGTTTTGCTGCTTCGTTTAACTGCAGAGAACTCTAAAATATATTTGAAGTATACATCTTTAACGGCTCAATCATCTACAGCTATACTGTGCAGCACTGCTTCCATCCGGTTGGTGGTAATAGTCTGAGGAAATGCTTGTATTTATGGTTGCCACAAGGTTGTTTGTTAACTCCGGCAGTTGAGTGGGAATATGTTAAACTGTTGGCGGCTACAAATTCTTTTCGTTCGCTCGTCCTAGACTGGAATGGAATGCGTACAAGTGCACGCCTGCAGGATTGCTGCTCGTATGCTCATAGCACCGCCACATTAAACAAGCAGGTGATGCAGCAATGTTTGCTTATTTTATTTACTGTGCATGTATGGGGGGTATGTTTAAGAGGTTAACGGCTGTAGAACAATCGAATGATCCCGAAGAGCACATTCTTCGCGCAGCATAGTTATCTTTTTCGCTCTGTTTGTTATTTATTTTCTGTTTGGGTGTTTAGCAGCGGGCAGAGAAGCCGTTCCTCTACGGAGCCTGTTTTTCCTTCATATTTGTCTCAACCGACGGTTTATAGAAACGAAAACTTTTCCATAAACTTTCACCGTAAGAGCCGCGAGGTAATTTTTCGCCGGCAACGCGGTTCTTACGTGCTCTGGTGCGCGTGCTGGTTCACCGGTTTTGCACCGGGCGGTTCCCTTAAAAAGCCTTCTTTTGAGTTTCCCTACACCTACACTGCATAACACAGCAAAATCGCAACAGGTTGCCGCTTTCGGTACTCAACGCGCGCCCAACAACGCTTCGGTACGTTTTCTATGACGGTAAGAGAGCTACTTATAACTGGACAAGTGTCGCAAGTGACGGCAGCAGTGAACCGTTTGATTAACATTCTATTGGCCTATCTTTTGGGGCTTATGTGGTAAGTAATTGTTCGATGAAAATGCTCTCCATGTTACGTGCAGACATTCGTGAAGCCATAGGAAAGAACTCCCTCGACCGTTCGTCATCGGCCGTAAACAAAAATGTGAGAGTAGAACGGTTAAAATTTCCAACAAACATCCATTACCTTACATCTTTTCCCTTCGTTTAGTTTTTTAACATTTTATAATTACGAGGATCTAGCATCGGAACTTGCAGACCCTATCAGCGTTCTCGGTGCAGGGCCATGGTAGCCTATAACAGCAGTAGTTTTGTGTTTAGGTGTGTGTTTTGGGTTATTTTGTTTAGTAGTAGAAGGGCGTTCTTTGAAGAGTTCCAGCACGAGGATATATATGCAGTTGATAACGGCGGGATTTCAGGGGGTTCAGGTAATTACGGCGAGTGTTTACTTGTCATCAGCAACGTTGGTTTCACTTTCTTCCGCGTCCAGAGCCTTGTTGTCCTGTGGGCGATGGGAGTGGATACATAATGCTATGTCAGTGCAATTGAAGGTGTGAAAACGTGCATTGTCTTATGCGGTTATACGTTTTCGCCATTTAAGTTAATGTTTTCGTTATCTTTTTCTTCTGTCTTGAGGAATTGTTACATTACCGAGTTGCCTGACAATTTCTGTGGTTTATTTTTTACCTACTGGAAAATTCGAAACTCTTGGCAAAGTACTTGAATCTGTGTTTTAAAAACAAGTAAATATCAGTTATGATTAAACAAGAAAAGGCAATAAAAGAAAGTTTATTGGCTTGAATCTAGGCGATAAAAGTACCAAACTTTACAGAATTAGTATGTTAAGATGATTGGTTTGTCGAGATAATGAGATACAATTGATTACCTCCGTCAAATCCTTCACCAGCGCTGGATCCGACCGTCCCCATCGAAGCCGTTGCGTTGGCGCTCGTTTTTCGCTGGCTTCGTTGGTAAGCGCTGCTTCCGGGTCGGCGTTGATCTGATGTTCATTGTACATGGCCCAGGATGGGTCGGTTCTGCCGAAGCGTAGTCTTAGCTGCGGTGCCCGTATGGTTTTCTGCTGCATAACGTCGTCCTGCTGAATGAGATGAAATGGAATCGGAATGGACAAGGGCCGGGGGAGCGTGCGTTATAAACCGATGTGCTTCGTTCCATAACAATTCCTTAGCAGATCCTGCACGCGTTTACCCAATTTTCCCATATTTGCATCTTACCTGATTGGCCAGATTCCCGAACAGGTTCGACCGACCCCATCGCAGTCTTTGCGATGGAGCACGCTTTTCGAAGTTTTCCTCCAGCAGCGCGTTTTCGTTGAACGAGCTCCAGAGAGGGTCGTTCCGTCCGAAACGCAGACGAAGCTGAGGCGCCCGGATGACTTTCTGTTCCATTAGGTCATCGTTCTGCGTATTGTGCCAGATGGAGTTTTTGTTGTTGAAATAGTTTTTGGTATCGAAATGACATCATACGACAGGATGAATATTTTAATCGGCTACCGACAAAAACCTTCCAAACTTACGTCCGGCCGTATCGGCATCGACGGATCGCTTCTTCTTCCAAACCGTAATCTCAGCGAGGGAGAACGTACGGCTTTTCGCTTGATTTGGTGATCTGCATACGACACTGGCGCTGCATATTCCCGTTGAAGCAGATATTCGTACAAATCTTTGATCGCACCTGAGGCAAAACGAAAGCTTCAAATTAGTTTCTGCTGCCAAAAAGATTTAAGTCACAAACAAGAGTAAACTGGATTCTTCAATTCCAACCAACTATTGCATTACTATTTTTTCCATCATAATTAAATACACGAAGCAGTTATTTTCAATGCTGTACTATTATATGCTTGCATCTATGCCCGCTTGCAGCAATGGCGAATGGTCAACCTATGGGGATAAATCCTATAGTGAAAAGGATAGCTCATTTTCTTTAAGTATTAACAAACCAGGTTAGACATCATAAGTCTTCGCACAATTAGTACTACCAACAACTTCTCATCAGGTCCCAGATGCAGATAGCGACTTCCATAATAACCCCTAATGGGTACAAATATACCCATGTATTGTTCGGAGTGTCGTTATAGGTGACAACGATACCGTGCACATTATTCCAATTTTTTCATCATTGGTCATTGGAGTAGACGACTACGCGACTTTCGTGGGACTAAAATCCATTTGGCATTTGTTTGCTAACCACCCTACCGACCGGTTGCTTCACACCTGGCCCATCTGCTGGGGCGTCTTTCCAGCGCTCGGTGTCAACCACGTGGCCATCGCCCGAAGGAATTGGCGTAAGCTGCAGGAAGTAAATACTTGCTTTGGGTGACACCGGAAACTTTCGGGTTAAATTCGCGCACAGCATTTGTAATTCAAAGACGGTGCAAAAGTCAAACACAAAAGACCTTCCCACCTTTCTTCCTGTTGTTGGTGGCGGTGGTGGTGTTGGTGGCTTGGTTCTCATTTAGTACTTTGAGGGGTGTTTGGCTCTCGATCCTCGAGAAGATGCTTGGTGCCCCATTTACTTCTCCGTCGTCGTCTCATCCGGTGCGGTCAATTGCGGAGTTTGAGGTTTCGAGGCTGTGGTATTACTTAACTGTTGCTCCTAACCCCCGGTGCAGAATTGGAGGTGGAGGTTGTTCACATCTTGGAGCCTCTAAACTCCTGTGGGAGGTTGGATGGGTGGGCTCGGTGCAGGATGAAGGAAAATATAGCTACTTTAAAGACCTAATCTGCTTTTCGCCTTCTTGACTTTTAAGTTGGTCTTCGGGCATGGTGTTAATTTTTGACCGTATGCCTGGTTAAAAAGGGGGTCTTACTTCGATGATTGGTTGGTACCCTTCCATGGTTTATGGCTCGTAATAAGTTTTCTTCATCTCAAAGCACACCAAGATACCAATTGCCGCTGGCATTCTTCTATAATAGCAACGAAGAAAGGAAATGTCACCCGCAGTACCTACCGTCGGATGGCTGCAAAGTCTCGGACATCAAGCTTCCTACTGTGAGCACCAGAAGTAATGTGAATGTGGTTACATTTATTCGATACATTGTCTGCAAAAAAGAGGGGAGGAAATTTACGAAAAAGTATCATCAATATTACTCCTCTGGTACGATTGAAGAACTTGTTTGGATTTCAAAGAATAGGCACTTAAGATGAACCTGATTACTATAAATGTCTGTATTTTTTTTTCTAAATGGTACCACCATTCCCAAATTGTCGGAAAAACAAGTACTTTGATACAAACAGTATTATAAAAAAATGTATAAAGTCATGCAATTGGGTTGATAATAAAGCTAAATTTAATAAAATTTTAAATTCAATTATAAAGATATATTTTATTCATCAATTTATGTTCAGTTTTTGATTTCATGGAATCAGGAAGTCTGAAGTCTATATTGATTATGTGAACAATAATATTAATACTGGAAATATTTTTATTAGCATTTTATTCTGTATCGTCTTGCTGTTAATGAATTTGAAATTTGTTTTCAGTTGCATCGTCTACCATTTCATCGTATCTCAATAAACTTATTGCTCATATATTGGGTATACCCTAACAAAGCGGCAGAAGTTCAACAAGATGATTTGTTTTATGTTTCACCGGAAAAGTTTTGCTCGTAAAATGAATTGTCACTTTCAAAATCCTCTTACCATAAAACCCGGAATCTGGATGGTTGACGATAAAAGTGCAATTGACGAGCTGCGTCGCCTCGTATAAGAAGACATAGGTTAGGTCGGATGTTGGGGTTTAAGTGTTGACTGTTAACCGTTTTGGAAGAAATATTTGCTGATATCTTACACCGGTGACGTGGATGCACTTAAATAGGTGGCCTTTGTTTTTATTCGGTACATCCCACGCAACAGGTACCATGGTTGGGTTGCGTATCGACTCACAGGTGATCGAATCAAGGGATCTGTCGTCGGCGTACCCAAGGATTTGTTTATCGCAACAATACTTCTGCAATCAACGTTTGTGCCATTTTCCGCGTACGGCACGTTCCCGCCATTAACAAGGGTATGTTCGTAACGACGGTGATAGTCGTATTAGAGAAGATTACACCGTTTTTTATTTCCTTTTATTTGCAGCGTTTGTCCGCAGGCCGACATTTGCAGCCGAGCGTTTGTGCTATTGTTTTTCGTTGGTTTATTTTTTTATTAGTCTTAAACAGTCGGGTATCTAGCTGCTTTGGCCCATCTTCACGTTTTGCACCAAAGCCAAAGTACTCACAAACTACAACGCCCGGTGCAGCGGGATGGAAGCATAAGAGCAGTTGGACCTGCTCCCGGGTCGATCCGGGTGGATATAAAATCAACAGGTATCTTTCTTCGCTCATCGTTTACGGAGAGCTTCTGGCAGCTTGCCTGCTTCGCCACTCCGCCACTTTATCTGCCGCGAAGCCTCGGCCATCCCTCCGACTTGAACCGGAGCGTCACATTCTTCTCGGGCCTCGGCCTGACGGAATCAGGCGCGCATATGGACTTCAGGCGCAACCTCACCGATAACATCAGTATCAGGTATGTGGAAGTGATGTAAAATCAATAAAATATTAATAACCCATGGCGGGCGCTAAACGCTATGCCGAACGATCTCAGCAAAAGCGGCCAAGTTACTTCCATTCCCCTGCCTTTCACCGACCTGCACGGACACCCCTTCCCAAATGTAACCTCACAAATCTGATTGGATCATTTTAAGAGGACAGTAAAACGATGAAACAACGCTACGCCACGCTGTTGCATCTATCGACAAGCAACAGGTCCTCTGTGTGTGTATGTGGATCATCCTTCCTTTTGACCCTTCGGGCAAGAACACTTACACGTCAACCATTTGCATCGACGACGGAGCGATGCGAATTTAAAATGTTGCTGCGAGCACTGGCTTCGAATGGACGCATGTTTGAAAAATGTATGAAAACCTCATTTGCACACCTTCACGATGCATATTTTGTATTCGTTATTATGCTGGGACACTTTTAGACTTTTTTGGTCGTTTTGTAGTAAGTTTAGGGTACAGAAATTATATTTAATTTTGCAACACATGTTTGGCCTTGTATTCAGAAAAATGATGATAATATAAAGTTTCAACAAGAGATAAATTGCGTTTCGTAAGTTTATTCATGTACTCTTCTTTGGAACAGGAAAACCATAGCCAAAACACGCTGTGACGTTAAAATGTAAGGAAATTCGTTTTGAACTTTTCTCAAACAAAATTAGGTACACCCAAAACAATAACGATATCACCGATTGGTATCAGGCAGGGCGCCCAAATTGCCAAATTATCCTTCTTGACAGGTTTGATCAGACTGATTGCCGTCGGTGGGAAGTCCAACGAAAACGGGAGGAAAGTGTTGGGCAACATGCCTTTTTCCCCTGCCCCATTGATGTTATTGAATAAACTTGAATCAAACTCCTGCTGTGCTGCCGTTGGGTAAGATGAAAGAAAAACTTTTACGCGGAGTTTGTTGTGTTGTTTTCCGCACAACCGGGCCGAGGAGGAAGCCTAGTGGATTATAGTGCATGTGGCGAACGGGTCATAACTGAGTTTGCATTACCGTCGCTTTGCCAGCGTGTTCTGCCTAACATGGTTGAAGCAGCAAGCTATAGCTTTTCGTTGGGTTTGGCCTCAAACGGTTTGTTGCGGCCATGCTGATAACCGCGATTTTCTATTTATGCGCGCAAACCTGTCATACAAAACGGGTGGAACGTATCTGGCGCCTGGGAGATACATAATAAAACAAAACGAGCACTACATACGGTGAAAATGGCTCACAACGGGCCAGGTACGGTTAGGCGGGAAAATAATTCATCGTTGAATGAACCACGGCTCGGCTGGTTGCATTTCAGAGAAAACGCGTCTCTAAACACCGTGTAAAATCATGCTACTCATTGCAGTAATGAGTATGAATCGCCTGACGTTAAGTAATGAGCCACGAGCCCGGTCGGGATCGACAATGATGAATTATGTGCTCCTGTTTTCTCGATTGTGTTACTTTTTGCCACATTGTTTTACATCATAAACAGAACTTTACAAGTTTTAAAAGAAGACAACTTTCAATACTGTTATTTTCATGGTGATTGTAAACTCATAAAACATGGCAACATGCGGTTTTAAGCAGAAACGAATACCGTAACTACAATGATATTGATTACTTTTGTAATGTTTCTTATAGTTAAAAGGCAGTATTGTTTAGTGTTTGAAACTTTAGAAGTGCTACTAAATCATGTATTTTGTAATTTTTAACTCCTTTGCACGCGACTTTTAAATGGCGTACGTCTACGTGCTTATAATGTTTGAACACTGCAGCGCGTGCCAGGTACAATCAGGTGTTATTAGCTAAGAGAAGATAATAGATTAATGGACATCGATTTTAGCATACGCCCTATCGTATGCATCTCGGATCGTTGTATAAAGGATAAAGTTATATCGATTTATTGTCGCCTAATGGATCACTTGGCCCTTTCGAAAGCATGATAATCAATGCCTGTATAGCAGTGAAAATACCTACAAGCTATCTTAATTGACGCATTTGAAGAGGTTTTACTTTTTTTATCTCAAGGGCCTTAGACAACTCGCCTGGTGATATTTTAAGCTACAATGTAGTAGCACGATATTTAGAGATTTTTTAAGAGACAGCAGAAAGAAAATAATGAATTTGAATCTCTGATTAGTGGAAAAAATAAAAATAAAAACCCAAGTGTCTATAACTGACCGGTTTTCAACAATATCGGTAGATATATGTAACACGTTCGGTCATTTAATAGTAATCAGATCTGAGCTTTTGCTTAATTGATCAGTGTTGTCGTCGAACGAAGCTGCGAATTGAAATGCTCAGGCTTATCGGTCCATAGTGTCGCCCCATCACATATTGCTCGAGCTTTGGAAGCATAAGATCAATCAATCTTCGGCTCAATTATTATATTTGACACGATATTATTTTTACCAGGCAGCAGCAAGGTAGTGACAGCGAGGTTTTAGTTACTTGATGCGACCGATCTGTAATCGCTTATGCATGAGCAGATGATGAAGTGAATACCATTCCATCGTATAGCGAAGGGGAAAATGAGCTCGTTGATTGAGTGGGATCAAATATCGTTTTAATGATTCCATTCACACAGTCAGAGACAGTCATATTTCATCAGATAAGTGGTGGATTTATTAACCAGGCGTTTTTATAATGTAACTATGTAATGATTCCTTATTTTAAAAATTAAGTGTTGATTTATTTAATTTGACTGCATTAAAATTGATTCATGAAATCGTTTCTTATATATATGACTTTATTTTGCTCTCGGCTTCGTTGGCTCTAGATCAAAATTGTTCTTACTTTTAGTACGACCAAATCATTACGGATCTCACAGTGTGGCTTATCCTTACATTAAAATGCGATGTACTGAACAAACCATTTGTCTGTACCGCAGTCGGCTCATCTCTCCAAATGCAAATGAAAATGCTCACATGTACGCCCCGAGTAATCCTTCCCTTTCATAGCCGCCTTTTTATTTTGTCCACACAAATACGAAAGCATTTGTATAATCGGTGAAAAGGTTTATCGAGAAGGGAATCACGAAGATATGCTAGCGCGTTGGGAAGGCTGGAGTTAAAAGAGGAAAAGTTGTTCTTTTCTGTACATCGTAGACGCTCCGGTGTTAAAGTACACAATCTCCGTAAGCAATCATCCGAGCTAAGCGGATCGCTTTGAAAGAAAGTCTATCAACTTACAAAGTGATTACCACTTTCGCGCGTGTAGGGGGTATCAATTTAAATGTAAAATTAGTTATGTGAGGCTTCCCAGAGATGTTAGCCGTTCGGTTCTTATTCATTGACGTTTTCTCAGGAAACCTTACTTTTTGTGAGATTCTTTAGGATTTGTGCTTTTCTGGTTAATTCATCTCATTTTAAGAAAAACAGAAAGATCTGATCAGCATAACTAAATGTTGCGACTAGATTTGATTGAAATGATAATACTAATACTAATTATTTGAAATTCTAAAATAATAAAAAGAAATGATAAGATGCATGGACTAGAAAATAATCAAACTCTTCTTTTTTGAGTGTTATTGTAATTTATGTTTATAATAAATCAACATGTTCAAATAACGGTATGGGAAAACATTTAGGAGAAACATTAACATCAAAACTCCCAATAAACTTAAGAAGGATAAAATCGACGATTCATTACATATTCTCTCATTAACACATTATTTCCAGTTTCCCATCGGTATTTTATTAAGTGTCACGGAGCGAGGTTTACGATGGATTGATAAATATCTCATGAATGCGGGTAGTAGCACCGGTCACTTAGTGCAACCAGGCCGTCCTGTTTAATGGTATTCTGTACCGCACCTGTACGAAACACCTTTGATATCGCACTTGCTACATTCGCTTACGACCGCACTGTGTACTCGTTATGCGATTAGCATTGCAATAATGAAAACTGCTAAGCACAAGAGTCCCGCAGTTCAACGATGCGCCGAAAGCTGCTGACATTATGTTTGAATATTGACTTCGGGTCTGGAAGCAAATAGTAGGTGCCCATGCACAGTTGATCTCTTGTGGGTTCGTTCAGTTTGGGGCAACATTGCATTGAAGTGAGCGAATGAGCACCAGTGGGTTGGTAATGGTTGCTAATAGCATATGTTCCATTAATTTCGTCCTAAATGCAGCCGCCAAGCTCTGCATGAGGACACACTGACTCCGTCGGTGGCGGTTGGTAACGAAAGCATGTGTTTCAACACTGTGCCCCCTTAGGTGGCCCAAATGGTGTTAAAGGATAAATTAAAATCGATCTACCATTCGAGATCAAACACTTAGAAAGATTATTTAAGTAGATTAATATGTTCTAATAGGGGGTCCGCGACAGCCGAGCGGTAGCGCCGGTTAGAAAATCGGCCCATGAGCGCCGGGACTCCCCACCTCGACGGCGTGGGTTCGAATCCCAACCGAGACCGGACCCTCCCCTGTACGAGAGGACTGACTATCTACGTACAATAGGGAAACAAGTCTCGTAAGTCCTTAACGGGCAGGCATGACCAAAGAGGTCGTTACGCCAAGAAGAAGAAGAAGAATATGTTCTCCAACGAATGCATAACAACCAGGAATAGAATAGATTTCACGATAGCTTTATGTTTTCTATATGTATAATTCAATTACTATACGCATTTTCAGTAAAAGAGGATTTCCGCGTAAAACAAAATATTTAACTCTATCAAACGAGTGCAATGTAATTATTTTTTACGCGCTGTATGTTCTGCCCTCCTTCACAACAACATTTGCAGTGTTTTAATGATTTCTTTGGATTATTCGTATGGAACGGACACTTGCCAGTGGAAGCAAATAAAGTGGCAAATAGAAAAATTAATGGAGTGAAAAATTTCAGTTAAATAAACAAATAGCCTACCAGTCTGGGGGTTGGCATGCGGGGACCCATATGTGGCTCGCGGTTGATTTTAGTCTAAGCCATTTATTTCTCCACGTTGCTGGCGACTTCTGCTGGCAATTGTGCTCAGCTGCCGCTGAAATGGAGCCAATGCCAACGTTTCTATGACCGTTTGGGTGGCATCGCGACCTGTGGCTTCGGTGCCATCGTTTCAGAGTGTAAAACACGGAAAAAATCGATTCCGAGGCAGTATTCCTCTAAAGTTATCATTTCCTATCCATTTTACGAGCCGACCAGGTGTGTAGGTCGTGTAGGTGGAAAAGGTTGGTTTCCATTGGCGCTTTCCTGTTTTTTTTTTCTTGTGCACTTTTTAATGTGTCGCCTACATCACGCTCCGGACGTCGTCGCGCCTTGTTGACGTACGAAAACAATACACGATTGCCGTCCTTAGACACCAAATGAGATGATGCCAGCGCATGCCATGGCGCGAAAGTGAACAGTATCAGGAAAATAAGCTTACTGGCTTCATAAATTATGAATCGCTGTTCAAACAAACCGAATGTTTGAATTTGGTATCGTCGCGGGTACCATCGCATCGCGTGTGCAGACCGGATGACGCTTTTCGGGTCACAATTTTCAGCGGCATGGGTAGGCTGTTTTTTTTAGATTTTTGTTTTAGCTGCATGCCGCTGGTAAAAAGGGACAGTCAACATCGGTGGCGTTCGTTTGCCACGCACTGGTATCCTATACGCCTCTGGGAGTCGGGCATGGGATTCCTTTCACTGCAAACAAGTGTGCACAAATGGTTAGCAAAAAGGATTATTTTTTTACCTTTATGGTAGAGTCCATATTTTTGTCAACCCACGGTCTAGGGAAAAGCATGACCATGCTGAGATATTTTTACTGAAGTCTGGTTATTTGACCGGGGCTTTCACCGATACATGTTTAAAATAAAAATTGTCAGAATTGTCAAGCAACTCGTATACACATCTGTTGTGTAGATAAACAATACGCGAGAAGCTGACAAACACGAAGCAACTTTCGAATGGGATAAGTATAACTTAAGCGTGCTCGTTGTCTCAAACGTCGACCAAATAAAGTTTGACCTCAGTAAGACAAAAATGTCGACATGTTCATTTATGTTACCATGATACTCAGTTACGCATAGATATCGCGAAAATAATCTCTTGTTTGGAATGCAACGGTCTTGCATGTGATGCGACGAATGCAAGGTAGATATGAGAGATGAGCTGTTTAACCCCAGATTGGTGCTATTTTATTTACGTCCATGTAATTCACACCTTTCGTACATGGTTCCAATTCCAAGCTGCAGCACTCCATTCGCCACTTGGGACCGCCGGGAGTATCGCAGCGAGCATCTCTCCATCAAGCAGTCACTCAGCCAGACGGCGTGGTAGCATTTGCTACATCAACACTTGAACGCCTGTCAACATTCCGAGGCATGCTATGTAGGACCCTCCGCGTGAGGACAATGAAAATTCTTCTGCTGCAATTGTGCCCCATTGTCGGGATGCTTTGCGCCCAACAATAGCCGAACGCTCCTTCGTCTTGCACTGCTGGTAGAACGCTTATAATAAGCAAGGCATCTGTGGACGATAAGCGTATAATGTTATCTCGGCTTTTCTTTTGTAAAGTGACTACATGCACTTGGTTGTCATCGCTTTTTCCTAGCGAGATTGCTGGTTCCTGCAGAAAGTGGCTTGACCGAAAGTGGGTTCGTCGTTTCAAACGCCTCACATTGAACATCAACAGTCTCTTTTTACCCGATAAACATGTTTTTGTTCATAGTCATCAGACAGTTAATAAACAATCAAAATTTACATTAGAAGTTTCATACAAGCAGGTGTTATATCATCTCACTCAATGTTGTGGCAAGCAATTAGGCAAAAAGCTGATAGTTGAATGAACTCCATACAGTTTTCTTTGATTACGTTGACCGCCCTTCATGAAAATCAACCAAACAGAAGATGCCTTGAGAGCACAGCCGCAGCTAGAAGATAAATGAATGGTAGGAAAAAAGTTTCACCACCATACCGATTCATTTGAAAACTTCAGTACCAACGGCCAGCGTGTAACGCTCAACAATTTCACCTGGTTTACACGAATCATTCGACACGCTTTAGCCAGATTCTTCTTCTTCCTTTTCATGGGACTGCAACGGCATGCCGTACGCTTCGCTGGGCACATTCCCAGATGCAGGGTCTGGTCACCTGCTGCCGAGAGAATACATTCGCCTTCGTCGTTTACGAGCGAAAAGGGAAACAATTTAATTATTTAAATAATTTATTCAACAAACTCCATCGTGCAACTTCACCAAACATCCTGAACTGTATTTGTTTGCATTCGTGTGGATGTGTGTGTGGATAAAACAGAACCATTTGCCAACAGTGTAACTGTTTTTAACGGGGTTTGTAATGGAGCCTCGGTGTGCGGAGAATGATGGATTGGCCGGATTGTGCAAAAAACTTTTTTTGTTGTGAAAATTAAATTTCCCACAATTTCCACCATCCGGATGCGTTGGGAGAGCATTTGGTGGACACCGTTGAGCGAAGGATGTCGCATTTATTGAGAGTGGCATATGCCCTTTATGCTAAATTGTATGTTTATTCCTTACAGGAACAACAACACAATTCAAAAAACGCCGGGTTTTAGGGGAAAGAAGCCACATTGTTGATGAACTACAGAGCAACTGTTAATTTGAAAACTTCTTTAATACGGTTCGGAATTTACGCCGCCGATTAATCCACTGAATCATGGCCGATAGATACATCACATCGAAATGACCACTGGATGGGAAAAAAGGCACATGCAGTTGGGCTCATCCTGCGCTCGTTATCCCTTTAGGATGAATGGACTTTTGGATGAGGGATGTTTATGTTTTCCCTTTTCGGCGTGGCGCGTGGCTCCAAGTAGCGCCTATTGGAGTGTAAGAGATGGGACGAACAAGATAGGTTGTTTTTACGGACGAAGTGAAACAAGACTGAAAAACAAACGACGCTGAGACTGATGGGAAAGCTCCATGGTTAAATGGTTTACAAAATGGTATATCATTGCACGTTTTCACAATTCATTATCACTTCATTATACGATAAGGGAATAGGGAACAGAATTGCCGTAAAAAGTCCTACCACCAGCGCCAGTTGGCGTATGGCGGTGTATGTGTGCTCGTGCATGGGATGAAAAATTGAGGAACATAAATCATGTGCCGCCGCTACCCACGTGTCCACAGGAGGAAATAAACTTTGCGGCCGTTCGCATCAACAAACGCACACCTCAGCACAACGGCGATCACTGGGAAGCGTAGAACCGTTTCCCTAACGGTTCACGTGTCAAGTTTAAACGCAGGTAATTAAGCACAAGAAGCAAAATTCAGCGAGGTGATCTACCGCGAGTGCATGACTGGGACCTGTTGTAGACTGCTCCAACGGGGGCGTTCCAAACGTTAAATCGTTAAATCGTAAGCCGATACTCATCGCGTTCCGTTCAGCCCGACACCTTGCCGAACCTGTTGCACTTCCGGAGTTGTTGCCCAATTTTAGCCGGGGTTCGCGTGTCTTCTGGGCACCGACGCTAATCGATAACGCATTCCTTGCTGGGAACATTTGATGAACGTTTTCTTATAAATTTCTCCATCCTGTATCCCCTCCTTGGCACCTTGGTTCTTCAAGGCTGCCCCGTTTGAGCTTGGAATATTTCTTCAACCCCCAAGCACCACCCCGGTAAACTGTGGACGCATTGTTGTACGCTATCGACAGGCGTCATCGGGTTCGATATAATATGCAAACATAATTTGCAATCAAAGGTGAAAGGGACACTCGTTACCAGGGCCCGCACCTTTGAATGATATTATAATAATTAATGAGCGCGCCAACTTTAGAACGGCCCGGATTGGGGATATTGAGTCCATCAAATATTGGTGAAGGTAATTTGCTATGCTTGCGAACCGGACATCGAGTCCCAAAACTTGCGGCACGACGCCGTGGACGAGTTTGAGAAAACGATTCCCTACCTTTGTCGATTCCCTTTAGAAAGCAGCTTGTGCCCTTTGGGATTTTGCGATATGGACAGCGTTGTGGGGAAAAGTTTTCAAATATTCCGCCATATATCATCTTCAATTGAACAATTGCATGTGACAACGGGAAACTGTTTGAAATAATTAATACTGGGATTTACAAGACTATCATGGGATTTGCTCGGAAAAATATCATAATTGAACTATAGTCGTGTTAAAAGTTAATTAATTGCCCTTAACGAACAGAGCGGTCTAGGCTATTTTAATCATAACTCTAAGGAGATAAACTTATTTCTGTCAAAATAAATATTCATAAAGTAACTACCGTATTTTCACCTGTTAAACTTTGTACGTTTCTTACGTTTAAAACATGTTTTAAATAAGTTATTAACTATATTAATTTTTATTATTATTATTGACTAAACAAAAAGTTAATGGTTGAAAATTTAACATTAGAAAAGAGATGTGCCTAGTGCCAGATTTTTACCGGCCAAAACTCCTCGTCGTCTTTTGGTCGCGGAATCCTACAGCATATTAGAAAATTGTTACGAAATAAAGACAGGTGAAACGGATTGTGTAGAACACCACCGTACTCTCCAAAATAGTATTGAGGATAGAAAAGACGTTATTATACACGGGAAAATGCAGTCAATAATAAATAGTTCAATTTATTGCGCAAATGACATTCTTATAAACGCCGTCATTTTTTATAAATTAGAAAAATCTTTAAAAACTCGGCCCTAGCTGAATTTACTACACCTACCGGGTGTACAGAAAAATATGTTTGTAATGCATGGAGAAATTATAATGCACAGCCCTGTTAAATGCCTGATAAAATCAGCAATTATGCTAACCAAACTTAATCTAATCAAATTGAAAATTTATCCGGTTTGCAGCGTCTCTGAATAGGTTATTTAAGAACAATGTCGAGGACATTTATTTTGTGTTAACCCAAACACTCTATCGAGTGTTGAAAGATATCATCTACGAGAGCTAGAATCCAACTTACCAATTAGTTGATTTCCTGTGGTTAGCTGAACACAACCATAAGCTACTTCTTGGACTCGCCAATTGCTCCTTTAGCGGTTAACAGTCTTGTACTTCGCAAACAAAAGCTTGTTCAGTTTCAAAACAAATCTGACGCCAATTGACGAGGTAGGAACTATAATTTCCGGAAAAGGATCCACTTCACACAGTAAATACAGCTTCGGGGGTTGGGGCCGTATGAGTGTTTGCTTCCAGTCGCGAAAATAATGAATTCATGTCAGCTTTGATTTAAAGCAATTATCGTTCATGTCATCGGATTGATGGAGCATGTTTTATCTCACCACCTTTTGCCGCGAGACCCACGTGATGAGGGTGCGTAATTTATCGCAATGGTGGTTATTATGGCAGGGGTTTTAGGAAGCATATACGAGGGCATACGAGTTTTAAACGGTGTCCAACAAAGGGAAGGGTATGAACAACATTTAGACAGCGACTGGGACACACGTAGTTTATTTTTTACAAACGCATTCTATAAATAAATCTTGTGATGTAAACACTCCGTGTCCTATCTCTAACCATCATCATATGTTTGATGTGCTATTGGAGGGTGATCCTTTTTTTGGTTCCAAAACCACGCCATCGTCATTTTACCTGAAGCAGTCTGCCACCTGTTACACCAATTAAATTCACCGATTCATTTGATCAATACACGTGGTGGTAACTGAATGCGTGGTTTGATTTGCTTTTTATCGCACCGGTATCATCTGTCTGTTCTTCGCTTCTCCGTGGTGACAAAATTGTGACAAAAGAATTCTTTAGAAAGAAACTTCCACTCCGATACCTGATGTGAATAATTTGAGAGTTTCAAATTGATTTGCCGACCTGGCTCCGAAACTTGGAGCCCGTCTGACTTCATGCGATGGTAAATGGAAATTTAGGTTAAATTACACCTCGATGAATGCATATGTTAAGGCTGTCTCAAAGAAGATTATTAGATTAGAAATAATGACTGTGAAAGACGTACGGAACAGACTCTTTAATTCGTAATAATAAGTATAGTTGAGAATATATCAAACACACATCATTCGAAACTTTCGCTTAAAATGAATGAAAGTTACGGTATTTTTCTATATGTGTAACAAAGGGTAACAAATGAGAATGCAATATGAATGGAAACAAATAATTCACACATAGTTATCTCAAAGCAATAGAAACATTAGTCATTAGACTGTAGTAGTTTTTGGCAAAACAAACTATAAGTTGCATTTAAAAATATGTAAATTTTACATTTTAATAAATTTTTCAAACGCTTTGATTATTTAACAAAATATAATACGGCCTTTTTCTAATATAATGATTATACAAAACGATTTGATCATTATGGTTATGCGTACACACTCGTACATTAGAACTTGCATGTTGTGTGATGAGAATACGCAGGACATGGATTTCACAGGAAAATATCGGCAATTGCGATGACTACAAAATTAATGGTTAAATTGAATCATGCAGTCCACATTGTCGCGTAGCAGAACATTGGAAGGTTTTCACGAGCAGGTGTAAGAATATCAACTGTTCAAGACACGTGCAGCCGTCTGCAGATTCCACATCACTTAGGTAGAATGGTGCGTAAACTTATTGCCGACTTTTATAATGCTTCATTCAATGCAAGCTGTTATTTCTGTGTCGCCATTCTTTACATTAAGCATTGGCGAGAGTTTATTCATGGCAATATTGTTCATGGTCGTGAGTTATGAAGTTAACACTTCAAGTATAGACATTATTATGAATCAAATCACTATTCGTTTAATGTGCTTTAAATCAATAATTTGCTTCAGAATGTTTGTTTTGTAACGCTTATTAGAGACAAATATTAGTTTTGTTTTTGCAAAAGACCACTAGCATCGTACCATATTGGGGGGCAAATTAATACACAGCAACATATATGTTGATAATAGCTCACCGTAGTATTTCTTTCCAATGGTATTCAAAAATCACTGAAACTTTAGCTAAGTGATATTCAAAGTGAAAACAATTCACTTGTAGTTTGGTTACACTATTTAAATCACAAACACATGGCACTCCACAATATACCGCCCTTCAGTAAAATTAATAAGGATATTAACAATTGTTAAAAGTAAGTTTAACTTGGGTCGGAGGTCTATCTGTGTTTTCCCGCCGCACTGTGGGAACTTTATGGCGCTTATAACGTTAGTACACACGTATTTATAAAAAGCACGGGCGGATGCTGCATTCAGTTCCACGAAATCGTACTCGATAGGTTATTTAGAACGAGGACAAAACTTCAATTGCGAATCCGTTGCTAGCAGCGCAGTAGCAATGCGCAGAAGTATGGCGCGAAAAGCACTCCTGTACCGAAGCTACGACGAAGCACGTTTAGTGTAACACAAAACACAATGTTAAAACTTCATCATATTAAATATTGTTACGAAAATTCGTGCTACTTGTTCTATTTTTATCAAGTATTTATCATTTACTATTTAAAATTAGACCATGTAGACAACATCCCAAACTAAATCCATTGGTTTTTCATGGTCTGATGTTTATATCACTTGGAGTATTGTGTTGTTTCGGTAGTGTTATTCTTATTGAAATCTGACATGATGCTTTTAGTTCTATACAAAACGTTTATATTACCCGTGCTCACATATGCTTCCGAGGCATGAACTTATTGCAATTATCTACGTTGCGTGGATAGAAGTCGCTATAGGCCTAAATTAAGATGAAAGGGTGACGTCAGCTGAGATTACATAGTGGTTATAATTCTCCTTTTTTGGTGAAATATTGTGAAAATGTTTCTTAAAACACTTTCATTCATTTCGGTACATTTGATATGACTTAAACATTTCTAGAAGATATCACATTGAATATTTAACCGAATTGTGCACGACTCTAAGCTCTGTATCTTCAAACTACAATAGGTTTATTTTGTTTATAAACTTTTTACCTATTTAAATGATTGTGCATATGGATTTAGAATGGTGAACATCAACAATTGACCTTAGGGTAATGTAAGATAAAAGAGACATTGAAGATGAGTCGATAGGGTACCTTCTTTTCGTGTATGGAAATCATTAAAATGATATTCAATACTATTCAATTCGCACATCAAGTGATTGATGAGTTTTATGAATGAATGGCAAAAAAAAACTAAAAACGCATTAACATCATTATAACTGGTTACATTCAAACAAGGACGTTGACTTTAAGTGACAGTCCTTCGGAAATATGTTATAATAAGGCACATTTTCTTTATTTTAATTGAAGTAACGTTGAAACTGTTGCATTTTCATTAAGATGAAAACTTAAAATCGAATGAAAAATCCAGTATTATTTAGCGACATTATTTTGTAAACATTCAGGGGCATGGTGCAATAACTTTCTGACTATATCAGGTAAATGTTTGGAAGGTGCACCTTTCTTGACCATAATCAGGACTTCCTTTAATACTTCTTATATGAAAACTTATATATGCACTAACAAGGATGACGAGATAATTAATATGTTATTAAGATAATTTCAATGCAAAGTGTCTTTATGTTATGAAATTGTTTGTGACTACGGAAACTTATACCAAAAAAGAGTACCACACAACAAACAGTTCCGGTTTCTAAGATGTAGAATATCATTCAAATAAACGATACACTACGGAAGACAAAGAGAAGAAAACGATGGGTTTGATTACTTTTATCGCATGTTATTTAAATCAAAGTCGGTGATTTGATTCACCGAAATCAGTCACGGATCAGTCATAAAATTGAATATTTTTAACCGGTTCAGCCGGTTGCTTAATGTTTCGGCTGCGTACATTCCTGTAAGGATCGTTCTAAACTTAGTTCCTTACGCTGGAATTAACTCCGAAACAATTTTGAAATAAATATTAGGCTGCGTACACATCAGTCTGTTGGGAGTAGTGTTGGGAAAATCAATTCCCGGTTTGGGTCAAATTTTAAAAATTATTTAAATAATAAAATACATAAAATACGTAATTAAAATTCCAAATGAAGCCCCCCTAGCCGAAATCGCTGTCGTGGCTACACCATTTGTGAGCGGATGTACCTAAAAGGTATGCAATGAGTGAAACAAATGCCGTTGTGTGAACCGTTTGAATTGAATTTCTCGTTAAATTAAAGATTATGGTTATACTGGAAAGGATGTACAACATGAACTCCCTCATGCTTTGCTTGCATGAGTTTATGAAAATTCGACTACGCAATCAACCTAGGAGTGCGGTATGAGGGGGGGGTGCCAACGGGCTCCTCTTATTTCACAAATTTATAACAAACTCCCTTTTTCGATAGATCTGGCGCGACTCCATTTCAAACTCAGTCCAAATCATTGGTTTATGCTGTCCATCTTGCCCAGTTTAACCGATTAGTTGGAATCATTACAGCTTCTAACGGAAATTCAACGGTTCAAATATTCTAACTGAATAGATGTGCCACCTATTGCACGATGCGGCGACGGCTTGGCCTCATTTGGGATTTTACCAATTGTATTTTTTAAGTTGGCCAAAAATTTTATACAAGAGGGAGAAAATACTGACAAACTGTTGAAATGATAGTTTTTTAGTGTAAATAACTAATAAACTCAAAAATGTGATTTATATTACATGCTTCGAAAGCTACTGTACACTATCATACCAAGTTTATCGTTATATGATCGATACAATGAATGCAACGATATGGTGACTCTTTTCTAAGAGGGCTCTTTTGTTTGTCTATTCGCGAGCCCGGAGATAATGAAGGGTTTCGCTCCTTTCCTGGATCGGAGCGTGAAAATTGTATCTCTTCTCGGAGCTTCATTTCCCAACTCTAATACACACTTTACATAGGCAGTAGGGGTGGGAATACGACTTTGAACTCAGGTGGTGGCTTATATTTTGGCGCGCAAACTGACAAGCACGCCCGCCCAAAGCGTAAATATTTCGGGCTCTGTTGTGGAGGCACTGTTTGTTCTGGACCATTTTCATAACTTTCTAAGCTGTTTTATTTTGTGTCTTTCGTGCAATAATCATGGATGTAGCTGATGCACACGTTGGGCAGCTTCGAGTACGTGACGAAGTTGGAGTTCGATGCCAAAAGTTGTTCCTGGACTTTTTGGAAGAGTAAGTAACTGCCCACTGGCTGGTTGTTTGTACGCCCGGCGTCGATTACCAGGTGTTATTTCCTTTTTCTTTCAATTTGTCTTAGGTATAAGGAAGACGGTGAAATCAAGTATCTCACGACCGTGCAGGGTCTGGTCAATCCTGATCGCTCGACGCTGGAAGTAAGCTTCGACGATGTGGAAAAGTACAACCAAACGCTCGCTACTGCCATCGTCGAAGAATACTACCGCATATTCCCTTACCTGTGTCAGTCGGTGTCGCACTTTGTCCGCGACCGCACCAACCTTAAGAAGCCCAAGGAATGCTACGTATCGTTCGTGGACGTGCCGACGCGCCACAAGGTGCGCGAATTAAGCACTTCCAAAATTGGTACGCTTATCCGCATCTCCGGCCAGGTTGTACGCACGCACCCGGTTCACCCAGAGCTGGTGACGGGAACGTTCGTCTGTCTTGACTGTCAGACAGAAATACGGGACGTGGAGCAGCAGTTCAAGTTCACCAATCCCACCATCTGTCGCAATCCGGTGTGTGCCAATCGGCGCAGGTTCATGCTCGAGGTGGACAAGTCGCTGTTCGTTGATTTCCAGAAAGTGCGCATTCAGGAAACACAAGCAGAACTTCCGCGTGGATGCATTCCCCGCTCGGTGGAGGTGATCCTACGCGCAGAGATGGTGGAAACGGTGCAAGCGGGCGATCGATACGATTTCACCGGAACACTGATCGTCATCCCGGACGTAGGAGCCCTGCAGCTGCCGGGGGCAAAGGCTGAGATTGGATCACGTCACAAGCAGGGCGATAATGCGGCAGAGGGAGTGCGTGGCTTGAAGGCACTGGGTGTGCGAGATTTAAACTATAAAATGGCTTTCCTTGCCTGTTCGGTTCAAGTGACCTCATCGCGTTTCGGAGGCACCGATCGGCCCATGAGCGAAGTCACTGCGGAGGACATGAAGAAGCACATGACGGATGCTGAATGGAACAAGGTTTATGAAATGTCGCGAGATTCGAGACTTTATCAGCACCTCATTAATAGCCTTTTTCCGTCTATCTATGGGAATGACGAAGTGAAGCGCGGAATCCTATTAATGCTGTTCGGAGGTGTGGCCAAAACTACCCTAGAAAGTAAGTATCTCGTTTCAAGAAAGGCAAAACTCTATTTAAATATTTTGGCAAAAATATCCATGTTCTTCTCTTGATATTATTTGATTGAATTTAGGAACTACACTTCGTGGGGACATCAACGTTTGCATTGTCGGCGATCCGAGTACGGCAAAGTCTCAGTTCTTGAAGCAAGTGGCCGATTTTTCTCCGCGCGCCGTGTACACTTCCGGAAAGGCTTCTTCAGCTGCCGGTCTCACTGCCGCCGTGGTGCGCGATGAGGAAAGCTTCGACTTTGTTATCGAAGCTGGTGCACTTATGTTGGCCGACAACGGCATCTGCTGTATCGACGAGTTCGACAAGATGGACCCACACGATCAGGTGGCAATCCATGAGGCCATGGAACAACAAACAATTTCGATCGCTAAAGCAGGTGTGCGGGCCACACTGAACGCTCGTACGTCGATTCTGGCTGCCGCCAATCCCATCGGAGGTCGCTATGACCGTTCGAAATCGTTGCAACAGAACATTCAGCTAACCGCACCGATTATGTCGCGTTTTGATCTGTTCTTTATTCTCGTCGATGAATGCAACGAGCTTGTAGATTACGCGATCGCACGCAAGATCGTCGATCTACACTCGCACATTGAGGATCGTGTCGAGCAGGCATACTCGCGGGAGGACGTCCTTCGGTACATTATGTTTGCTCGTCAGTTCAAGCCGATCATCACGCCAGAAGCGTTGGATCTGCTCGTTGAGAACTACGGACATTTGCGGCAACGCGACACGGGCACGACTGGTAAGAGCACCTGGCGCATTACTGTTAGGCAGCTGGAGAGCATGATTCGACTGAGTGAGGCTATGGCCAAGATGGAGTGCAGCGAGGAGGTCACCGTGCAGCACGTGAAAGAAGCCTACAGGCTGTTGAACAAATCGATCATTCGCGTTGAACAACCCGACATCCATCTGGATGATGAAGAAGAGGAAGGTAATGAGATTGCGATGATGGACACGGCGGAGGACACGGCCAGCGGAACGCCGCAACATACGAATGGAACGGATGAGAACGGACACGATGGAGGGGCGACGGTGTCCAAGAAGAAGCTGACACTTTCCTTTGAAGAGTACAAAAACCTGTCGAACATGCTGGTCATCCATATGCGAAACGAGGAAAGCCGCTTGGAAGCGGAGGAAGCGGAGGTAGAGGGCATAAAGAAGTCGGAACTGATCAATTGGTATTTGGAGCAAGTAGCCGAGCAGATTGAATCCGAAGAAGAGCTCATAGAAAGAAAAACATTGATCGAGAAGGTGGTCGACCGTCTGATCTACCATGTAAGTATGGGATTTAATGATGGGTATTTTTCTTTTGACAAATTCGGTTTTACTTTTATTTTAGGACCAAGTTATCATTCCACTGAAAATGGCAACATTGGGCGAAAAGGCGTTAACCGAAGATGAAGATCCTCTGCTGGTCGTGCATCCGAACTACATCGTGGAAAGTTAAATCTCTTTTTCTCAATTTGTTTGACGTATTTTATACTTTTTTACCATATTTATCGTGTGTGTGTGTACTGACCTTTTAATTACACATGCCGTTACACATCTGAATTCAATAAACTTAGGTAAATGCCATGAACGAAGCTTGTCTATTTAATGCTGTATTGTTGTTGATCGAAGGTTTTCTCAGGTAAGTATGAGATACAACGAAACACTTATAATGTAGGTGTTGAACGGATTCAATAATTTTATTAATGTATAATTCTTATCGGTAACGACCACAACGTACTTCCTGTCTGTATGATTGAATTCAAAATGCTTCTGTGCTTGTTTCCACTTTATCGTTTTTCCGTTAAAAGTTTACTGGTCTTCGTGACGCAAATACAAGACAAGAAAGACATTTTGTTAAAAAATATAGGCGAATGTTATTATTTAACTTAGTTCTCATCGTCCTCAATCTTAGGGGCTAGGTAGTAACGGATGTGTCCCAGGTCCGGGATTCGGTACTCGACGACCAGCGGGACGTCCGCAGACATGGACAGCTGCACTTGGTTGCACAGTGGTGTGGCTTTAGTAAACGAGTTCAGGTAGCGACAGGCAAAAGTGAGAGTAACTGGCTCCTGCATTTCAATGATAACCGATTCATCCTCCTTGTCTACGGAAGAGGTTTGCGCCAATTTGATGTTTGCTGACCCTGCATCGCCCGAAGCGGAGAATTTCACACCTGTAGTAAAGGTAAGCGTTTGTTAGATTGAATCAGACTCAATACCAGGCGGAAGAATCTCGTACCTTCTTTGGTGCAGGAGATAACGACGGATTCACCGAACTGCGACAAATCGCGGCAGATGCGGGCAAACTCCATCGCGGGCATTCGAACGACGCAGGCGTAATCGGTTTCCGGAATGCCCAGGTGTTCCTGATCCAGGTTCATCAGCTTCATTTCGTAGTCGGATACTTTCTCTTGGTTTTGTGACTCGAACATGAACGTCACGGTGTCGGCATTGTCTTGTGCTTTCATGGTAATTGTATCGTCGTTGTTGGCACACTTCATGATCTTGGCCATGTTTGCCAAGTTCATGCCCATCGACAAGTTCCTGTCACATCGGTATTTATCGAATCCATCCGAGCGTAGCGATAGCGACACCAGCGAAACGTGGGAGTTGTCCATCGCTTGCAGTTGAATACCGGAATCGCTACAATCGAAAGTGGCCTCATTTAACAGGTCCTTGATGGCATCTAGCACCTTCTTCAGGACGCTGCTAGCGTTGAGTCGCGCTTCGAACATTTTGGTTCTGTAAATTGAAACAAGACGTAAACGAAAGTTTACGAGTACAGATAGGTGGATAAACAACAAAGTGATATCGAAGCCTTGGTGGCAAAATGAATACTTACCAGTAGGGCAAGGCCTTGAACAGACAGGAATATTCAAGAGATCGGCACAGACGTTCAGCTCACACGACAATTGGAAGATGAATGAAAATTTTTGCTGCAATTTCAACACGACGATGCTAACAATTTGGCGCGAAGTGTAGGGTTGACAGTTCTAAATTGAACCTACAACTTTGCACCGTTCCTAACTATGGAATGATGAGTTTAGTTCCATGTAAATATCGACATAGTAAAAATTGCCAGACGAATTGAAAATGAATCGTTCAATCTTCAGTAACTACGATAAGGAAAATGGTCTTTAATAACTGCACTGTTGTTAATTTGTTACTTAATAATTTAGGAACAATCGATTGTTTTTCTTTTACCAGTTCCGGAACACTCGGTGCTGGTAGTGTTTTGGATCACCTGAACATAGCTGAGCTTTAAAGCTCCCAACTAGTGTTGGGAAAATCAAATCAAGGCTGGATTCGAATCTTTCGATTCAAATCCATTGGGAGATCCGGATCTCTGAATCCGAATCATAATCCGTCATCTCATTCGCGCACATCTAACTTGCCGATTTGTCATATCTGGTGTTAAAGAAACAATTAGACAATCAAGTGTTGATTGATACAAAAATGTTTTCGATTCTGCGAATGGTCTTCAAGATCGCTTTCACTATCCGCCCCCAGGGTGCTGTTTCATTTCGCTTCAGGATGGAGTTTCCCATCACGTTTTGTGAAAACTGATCAGGACCGAAAATCTCACGTCAATTTGCGTGTCTTTTTCAATTTTTTTTCATTTAAGGTGTCAATTGTGAAGATCGGTTGAAAGAATCAGAAGTAATTAACAAATTGACAAAATTTTGCCTAAATTGATAATCGCCCTGTGTTTACCATATCGACCTTCACTGTTATACGGATCGTTACGATAGACGGATTAATTTCGGTTTACTTACTGTTTGCTGGTTTATTAGCATGGCATTTGACAATACCAAATGTGGTTTACAGAATGTTCGTGAGATGGAGAATGTTCGTCATCTCTGATAGCTTTATTTATGTATGTTTTATGTTGGTATCAATTCACTATTAAAAGACTTTAAAATGGGTTACAAACAATTCACACTGTGGCTGGATTGTTTAGATCCAAATCATTTGTTTTTATTTAAATGTGTGGAACAGAATACAACAAATAATTTATCTGTCCAGTCTGTGTGATGTCTATAATGTTCTATTGTATTTTTCTATAGAATTGTAGTCACCTGGTATTGTGAAAACGGTCAGATCACTCACTCAATGAAAAGGACCGTACCGACTAGCGATTGTTCAAAAATGGACTTGAACGTCCGCGAAGGGTATATGGTTACCAGGTATTCAAAAAGAACAGATGGCATGCGATGCCTCCGTTCGTTCACGCGATGCTGAATAAATTGATGGATATGTGGACGAAAATTTGACCACCATTTTCGTCTTCCTGTTGGCGAAGGTTGTTGTGTCTGATGGTGCTTTCGCCGCTGTCGGCACGTTGTTATAGATAAGTACGACGGATTTGTGATATATGATGTACCACGTATGCTAGTCGATGTTCGGTCATTTTTCTAATAGAAGGTTGTTCGCTGAACATTGGCTCAGAAGGTTTGCAAGTATGTTCACAAACAGCACCACGAACTTGGAGGATGCGTTTAAATTTGCAAGAAATTAATTACAAAGCTTGAGGTGTACGTGTCTGATGTATGTAAATTTGAATTTGATCGGTGTTATCTAATTTGCATATAATTGAGCATAATACGTTCGTATAAACCTTTTGGTCAGTGGTGTTGATGGCTCAAGTTAAAGTGCTTGAGTATGGGTCGTCACTGTCTTGAAGAATGTGGCCACGGTCGGTTGGGCTTCCTGGAAAACGTCGGAAGGCGTAATGCGTCGGGGCAGCAAATGGCTAGCCGATAAAGGCTCACTGTTCGGTACGCTGTTGGAAGCTATGAAAGGATAAAGGATGATGTGGTGGCAATTTAAAAGTATTCAAATTTAATACGAAACGGATACATCTATATATTGTAGGCTAACGTGGAAGGAACAATCATTAAAATTGATATATTGATAGTTTGTACAATCGTGGCGCCTACAACTGCAACGTGCAAAATGTTTTTCCTGGTGCGACTGAAAGAGTTTCGCATTACGCAAACTGTGGAAGTCTAAAAATAAATCATAGCCCGAAGAGAAAAACTACATCTATAGGATTTTTATAGTTCAATGTTGCATAGGTAGATCAAAGCGGATGCATTTTAATATGTTTTCATAAAAAAACACTTTGCGTAACAGAGCGTTGCATAAATATGATAATGGGTCAGATTTTAAATGAAGAATACCAAACTTTGAAGTCATGCAAACTTTAGAAAAGCAAAGAGAAGAATTGAAATGGGTTAAAATACTATGAAATCGTTCTTCAAGTAAGATATCCTTTGTTGCGTTGAACGAACGTCGTAGGTATTTTTCATTTGCATTATGGTGCGTAGGTTTTGCTGTGGGCATGTTTTTCTTCCATCCTGCAATGCTACCGATTTGACCTAAAGCCTGTGGCAATGTAGCACGAATCACTTGCTGCACCTAAACCCGACTCGGTTGCGAATGCAACTACGTAGGTTCGACTATACTTTACGTCAAATCGGTAGGAACCGAGGCAGCATGGTTGACGTTAGGCGTACGGTACGAATAGCCCTTGCATAAATCGGTCCGAGATTTTTTGACTAATGGAAACAACAAATGTCCCCCGGATTTACAATGGCGTTACGAGCCGGTGCAGCGATTCTTCTATTTGACGCTATCGCGCGTTAATACATTTATATGGCATCGTGTTTCATACCTCATGTTGTACGGTGCTGTTTCATGTTATGGTTTATGCTTGCGCCCCAAAGCAATCCGAACACACCGGCATTACCGACTTCCCGTAGATGGTCGTTAAACACGTGTTTTTCTGCAAAGTAAGCATGCGCTGGAAGTAATGTTTTTACGAACGGAAAAAACACCGACTGAGTTCCCTGAGATATGCTAGAGGGGAAGTAGTTGGTGAAAGGCTGTCTCACGTAGCCTAAACATGACCAAAAGAAAAGAGTTTCCCACCTGGAAGATGTCTGTAAGTTTACATAATCCATTTCTTCCAATACAATCATACTCAAGTGATTGATGTGTTTTGAATAAGAATGGACAAAGGAAGATGAGCTAATGAGCGTGAATAAGCAAAAGGAAAAGTGAATTGTTTGTCTTCGTGCTGCAAGCCTGCAAATGGCAAGCCTGCAATCTACAGATAGTGTCATTGGTTAACGGTAATTTTGAATGCATTTGCAGACAGTTTTACATATTATTCTCGCTCAATTTTTATCACTCCATAGGCGTATGAGTACTTCAAAAATATTAGAAAAAACTATTTACCGTATTTTCGTGCGTATAATATTACATTTTTCAGACGCGATAGTATTATACACGACAGTTACATATTATTTATTTTGATTGTTTTTTTTCCAGAACCAATTTCTGTACTCTCGTCAGGTGAAACATAAATGCTAGTTTGAAATAATTTACAAAATAATTTTTTGTAGAAAAATAACGAACTATTTTATATGTCCAGCATAAAAAAAACACAATATGCTTGGAAATAATTAAAAGCCAACTGATTAAATTAAACGAAATAAATGGATCAATTGAAAGGACTTTAAAAAGAGCTTACAAAACTCGAAATTTGCGGAAATGAATGCAACACAATTATCATAATATCCGAAAAAAGCATTGCTACCGATTGACAGAGTTAAGGAAGATATTTGCTACACTAATCACGTTATTACTAAACAAATCATATTTGTCATTATTTGCTGGAAAATTTATCTAATTTTCAACTCTTTTGTTCCTCCACATGATCATCATCTGTTTTAGCCAGCTACTGTCAACCTATATACTGCGAACATTCTGTTACGCCAGCGGGAATCGTATACTCATCGTGGACTCACCGGAAGATAAGTGAAGACGATGACCACGGGGGAAAAAATTCACTAGAATTGGTGTTTACTAACGCTCTGCGGTCGACGTCGCCATTGTCGTCATCCAGTTTCCATCGTAGATGTTGAGGTGTTGTACTTCCTAGCATGCAGCACATTACAAACGATCTCAACTAGCTCGATTGTTTCTTCTGGGAGCAATACATCACTTTAGAAAGTTTACCGAAAGCAGCATGCTATCACCTTAAGAAACAGACGAACGGTTTGATTTATTGGGCATTTTTACAGTAACTTACATCCTCCACCTGAGAAGGAAATAAGCGCAGTTATTTTCAACTCTTTAAGCAACCTTCACCAGCACTGCATACCATGAGGATGTCTTCCTGTTCCTGGCCCAGCTTCATCTTAGTCAATTATTTGTTTTTATGTTGTGTACGATACTTAACGTTTGACTAACAATTTGCCCATGTAATGGACAAGCAAAAACTGGACATTGATTTCCTTTCATATTTTCGTTGCGATACTCAAGCAGCGCCTCGTTTCTCCGTTCCGATACATCTATTAACCCGGACAGGAATGCTAGTGAAAGCGACACAGCGAAACTTCTTTGATTTCTGCACTTTCTGCTTCCCCTGCTGCATCCGTTCGTATTAAACATGATACCATCAATGCATTAGCGCAGCCAAACGTGATGTGAATGGATAGTGAGCGCGCGATTCTCGACCTGTACGCGCATTCCGCATCTTCAGCGGAACTGCTATTAACGTTGATTGAAATTGAATATCGGAAAGCATAACCTACCCTGGCAGTGTCTACTGATTTCAAACAGATGATAACTGTCCATGTTTGCAAGGGTCACTCTCTGTGTATCGATGGTGGGGAATGTTAGTCAACATATATGTTGAATAGTATTTTTTTTACCCAGGTAAATCAACGGCCTACATCGGGAAAGGCACATTTATGAGAATTTTGTATGAATTCGATATTTTTCAAGTATATTGAATGAATAGACCTTGTTGAAATATCCAGTCGAATGTGTACGAGATCGGGTTTGTTTCACCTTACTTTGGAATATCGCTACGATGAACAAAACAATAATTTCCCCTTGATTGTAAAAATTAAGAACAGTATCAACTAAACTTCAAGTAAATGTCCCTTAAAGCTATCTGTTTCATATTAATCTAGAAATATTTGGTTTCTCGTTTCTGTTTCAAACTGCTTCAAAAGCAATCACAATTATTAAAGCATTATCATGTATAGAATTCTTTCCCAAAACAAAATAAAATTATTTAATAAGCTAGACTGTACTTGTACTGTAACCACCGTCAAATAACCAATCAATATACAAAACTATGAAAGGATTTTTTTTACACATTTAAAAAAAATATGAAATAAACCTTTTTTAAACTTGAAACATGGCTTGAACAAGCAAGCTTCAACACATGTCAAGCTTCAACCAGCATGTTTGAGTAATTTTCATTTTTTTATATTGGTCTATTCACCAATCATCAAAAATAATGTATCACCTAACCAAGTTTACAGGTCGTATGCCTTTCTTTATGGAATTGCTACAGTTTGTTCTCCGTGGATTGAGAAAACCCTTTCGTAAGAAGTGCTGGTATTGTGATGGATCGATTGGGTAAAGAAAATATAGCCCGATCGATAGTGATCAAAGAAAAGGGTACTTCAGCGATCAGCTGACTGATCACGCCGGGATCGCAGGATCAATGATCCCTGAGGTTGGCCTGTCGACACAGGGTCGAAGGTATAAAGTTGCAGTTGCCATAAGAAATCAATACGAGTAGAGGAAAAAAGCGCTCCCAGCAATTTCGTTCAGTACTTTTATGCGCGCTCGTTAGGACGAATCCTGACACGGTCAGCTTATATTATATATGATACTCTATCCGTGGATGTTGATTATTTCGCGCATAACGCGAATAAATACCCCTGCTGCCCTGTAACAAATGGTGGCAAGCATTTGAGCAAAGAAAACACTTATCTTGTGTGACATTTCTAAAACGGTTTATTGTTTGCGCTTTGACAACATCCATTTTTTTGGTTGCTGCTTATGATGAGATGTGATGTTAAAACGCAAAATTCGGTCTTTTTGCTGTAGTTTCCCAAAAGTAGAAGTATTTTTTCTCAGAACAAGTTAACATATAAATCATTTTAAGAAGTCATTGCGGCTAGCACTCGCCCCTGCTACAAGTGAAGGTAACGTATCGATTTCTGATTTTCCATGCATGAGCGTTCATCTGAGTTTTCTAAGTTTTTCACCGGAAGCACCAATCCAGCCAACTCCGTTCTGACGCACGGCGGAATTCAATAACGCAACCGAATTCCTGGTTCTAGTTCGCTTCAAAACTCTATAAGGCTGTGAGGTGAAGAGAGATGGGGATATTCATTCACACATGACCGCCATCGATCGGCAACATGGCTAGGTTGATAGGAAGGCTACCACGGTTCAACAATTTTAAGTGGCCGTTGAGCGATGGGTTTTTTGCCGTTGCACTTTGGCCCCTTTTTGGCACCTTTCCGGAGAGTCGCGAAGGTTGGTTTTGGTGAAAAGAAGTGATTATAGAAGTGATTCTGTGTTAGGGACTATGATATACTTGGAAGGTTGTAAAGAGCAAAATTAAATATGACATCTAGAAAAGAGCTAAGACACGATGCAGGGTGTTTTTTTATATTGCTACACAAATTTTAAATTCGTTTAAATCGTTTTAAATTAGCACTTTGTGAAAACTGTTTAATATGAAAGTAATAAAAAGGAACGAAAAGTTTAATAAAATATATTAAGGAAATAATGAAAGACAATCAAATCTATTGAATGTTGCAAATATTGAAATACATTGAAATAAAATAAATTAAATACAAGCACATATTTAAAAGAATTCCATTTATGATTATAAATGCGAAAGAGCGTGCTAGAACGATTCACAGTTTTCATAAATTCAAAACATAACTATATTACCACTAACATCTTTATATTTCTTAACAAGCCTCATGTACTCTACATTTCCATTAATGTACAATGTAGGACAAGAGAAGCGGAAAGCATGAATGTTCTTCAGCTAAAGGATAAAGTAGGTGAGCTAATTCGCTATAAACAACTGTAGTTTCAACAGCGAGGGCGTAAAATAGGGACTATGTTTGATGGAAAAGGAATTTCTTCTGTAAGCAGAATGCTCTCATCAGCGTGAAAGGTTATATCAAAAGAGATTTTTGTGGTAAGGATTTTCGTAGTCTGTGCAATTATGCTTAAACCTTTCTTTAAGCATCGACAACTACCGACCGACTGGCGGTCACTACGACTGGCGGTGTCTTCCGGGAGGCGCTTCATGGTGGTATGGCTCGGCTGATGGGCCGCGGCTGTATTATGGACGTTTTCGTTATAAATCATATCATAGAGGGTTTCGATGGCGACCTCCACCATCATGGCCGCTAGCCATTCATAGTGCCTTCGAATAGAGCATTTTTGCCGCTTTCTTTCAACGTTGAAAATGAGCAGTTCTTTGAAACAGCTTGGTGCACGATTGGAAGAATTGGAAGAAAAAAACGGGCATAAATTCTAAAACAAAAATAAGTACTGAAAGGGTCGAAAAGAGAATGAGATAAGAAATGGATGGGAAAGCGGCCGAGGAGAACTGGAACAAACGCATCAACAGATTTACCTTTTTGCACGATCATTCGCTGAATTCATGTTGTTATTTGCTGCTTGTCTTTACACACATTCAGTGTTTTTTTTCAGCTTAATCTTCTAAATGTGATGGTTGGGGTGTAAAACAGAAACCACCGCTATGAACCAGCGGCATTTAATATCTGTACTGTAAATAGTCGTGCTTGATAAGCCGCTTGATTTGCTGTTAATTGAAATCTCTTGTGTGAGTGATGAATGAATCGTAAAGTTGATGGAACTGGAAGACATTTTTGCTGCACTGGTGATTTATGTACAGAAAAGTCAGTAACGTTTTACTACTTCCTTTCCGGCGGTCGTTAGGGTTTCGTCATGAATTGTCATCAAGGGTTCTATCAGATTCATTAGTGAGACTTGGGCAAACATGTAATGTTGTTTAGCACGCTTTTGCTCCTCGACATTCTTTGAACATTGTAACCAAGCTGAAAGAAAGAAAATTGTTACATATAGACTACAGGCCATATAATTTGTTTTATTAAGTTTGGAGGAGGCAGGCAGGAGTAAAGAGGAAGAAATGTAAAACGAAACAGTATGTCTCAACTAAGTTCTAGTGATAAACCTTCCAAGCTGCGATACAACCATGGTATAATTGGCTCAGTTTATTCTAGACGTTGGTTTTGTGACAATTTTTCCTACAAATTTGGATGGAAGTACACGTTTTGTTAAATCTCAAAGGAGTGTACCACCATGGCCTCATCGACATGCACCGTGCGTTCCTAAATGAGAAGCTAATGCTTTTAGACATAGATGCCAATACCAACACACCCAATCTATACACAAACCCTTTTGACCCAAAATCTACATTTCGAATAATTTCGAACAGATTGAACTTGAATCGGGTCAATTTAATTACCGCTCAAACTCTGTTTTGTCTATCGGTTTGGTAAAATGCAGGTTCGTAGTCGTTTCTGGGAAGATGGCATGCGTGGCGATGGCATGCAATGGAGTCAGGCTGTTGTTTTCCTATTAGTGTGATAGTATGCGCCCGCAACAATTCCCAGCACGGAACCTTGACAACGGACAAGATCGTGCACCCCGATGCTCTATGACTATTGTTTTACCAAATGGTGTTCGATACTGTTCGGCGGTGTTGTGGGAATGCCGCCAGCGACATTCTTCCGGTGCCGTGTACGTCTCAGCTTGAGGAGCAAACAATTTAATAAACTTATGAATTCGATTGTCTCGAGCACATAATTCATGAATAATAGAAGAACGGGCTGCAAAATAATGAAATAAACGTGTCGCGCATTGCATGCCGGATGCCAAGGCACGTGTGCAATATGATCCCGCTGGTGCTGCTGCTGCTGGCTTCATTTATCATCTCGATGAGGGCGAGTTTTTGCATTATTAACGTTTTGATTTCCAATCAATGGCGATTGGACGACACGAAGGCCATTCTTTGCGCAACGTCTGTAACGTCTCAAATCGTCCGAATATCAATTATTATGCAACTAGCGGACATTGGTGGCTCATGGTATGACAACTTTGTTTCTACTGAAACGAAAGTCTGCTTTATGTTTGACTACCAGAACTTCAAAGATACATACATTTTCTACGCTACAAGAAGTCCAATGTTGTATCCCTTCCGTTGCAAGCAATTCTCAACATTCCGGGACACAACATCGTCCTGGCCCGACGGTTCTAGCCGGAAGTCTTCTACTCAACGAGTTGTATTCATGGTATGAAGAGGTCCCGCGCGCACGTTTCTGAGTGTAATGTTTAAGAATCGTAGCTTGAGTACTTCAGTTTTCTTATGGAAATTCATTCCAGGACCTTCACGCGACTGAGGTGAAAGGATTTGATGCCTTTTTAAAATTAGTGGCCTAGATGAGAAACATGAACTAAGCTACTACAATGTTGTGTTGGTAAATGTAGGAAATCATCACCTATAAAACCACTCCATCAGCACAATCCAGATGAGAAAAAACATGTCTTCTTTATATGTAATTCCTAGATCTTTTCATAAACAAACAGTTTAGTAAGCTTCTTTCATAGCTCATAAAAAATGGCGTGAAATAATAATTTGCCCACGACAAACACTAAAGCCAAATACATTTTTATACTTTATTTTTACAATACTCTAGCAATGCGTCGAGTTCAGCAAAGCGTCGTTGGAAAAGAAACTAATATAAAAAATTTCTATAACGGTAACATATCGTAATTGACAAGAGATAGATAAGCGAAGATTTTATAGAAAAACAAAGAAAGAAAACCAATACAATACAAACTGTGCAGAAAATATCCTAAACGAATCCAAAAAAACTAAATCATACAATAAAGCAATCAAAGAAACGAACTTTTGTGCCTCGATTGCTTACCATTATTATATAAATAATGGTTTATAAAAGGTTGCAGTACACTTTCAATTTTTTTCAAATATTTGTTACCATTTGACAGTTGACTTTGCTCGACTTCTCTTAATGATAGTTATGCGCTCAGACAGTTTCTGTTTGACTTTCCGGTCCGTGTAATTAAAGCAATGGATGGAATGAATGTCGAGCTATTGATGGTTTTGCTTAGTTTTTGGTTACCTACGTTCCTATTGAAATTCTCATCGCAAAGACAGGCGGATTGTTTGCAGGATTCTTCTGTGCTGAAGAAACTTTGGAACTTTACTGAATTAGAATTGAAGGTCTATATATAAACTTGTAAGTGGGAAGAGCACCGTATTAGATTGTTCATAGCTCACAGTTAGCAAACGAAGTTCAACAATTGCAATTGCATTGCTTTCATTTATTAGTACATATCTGGTATATAGTTTGTCCGTGAGGCGTGGGGGAAAGGGTTCGAAAGGGGTATTCTATTTATCTTGTTTTTCCGCCTTTCCTTTGAACTTTTGCTTCCTTCGAGGAATATGCGTTCATTTGGCTGCCCTGTCTCAGTATTGACCAGGCCAGGTGTGGCGACATTCATTGCAGAAAGTGGGAAGTTAATCATATTAACGACGATTTATATGCAATATCATGAATATTACAGCAACCGAACGCTAATAATCGTAAATCGCGAAAAAGGACAATAAACAACAGTACTGGAAGTGGAAATCAAACCGCGTCGCGTGCTGGCGTACGGTGCAGCCGTAAGACGATGACGTTTCGTAAGACGATTCGGAAAATGCCTTGGTGACCAGCAGCAGAAAGTCATAAAAATAGTTTCACGTTCTAGCCCTCGGCTCGAGGACCAGTATGTAGTGGCCTCGCCTATCACCCTCGGCAGCTCCTGTGCTCTCGAACAGGAAGTGAATTGGTGACGGGAAATGTTCCGAGCTGCCAGCTTGACTACACATGGGCCGTTAGTTTTATTTCAAACCGCGCGACACACGCCAACGGGCCGTTTGTTGTTCGGTGGAAATTAGCATTGCGACATTGGTCAGCCGGACGTAATGGAAATGAAGTGTCGCTCAAGTTTAGCTCAGTTCTGACTGAGAACAGACGTTCATGATCGAGTTGAGGAATCTTTTCAACGCCCGCTCATAAACCGAGTGTAAGTAAGTTGCAGAGAGTAACATAGGTAAGGCCAAAGAAAAACTTGGTTTGAAACTTGCTTTTGCGGTATTTTGACCAAAAAAGTTGCCGGAATTTAGTACATCACCACAAAACATCCGACCAGGTTCGCGCGGCAATGCGCAATAGGCGAAAGGAAAACCATATCCGGAAGTCATTGAATCGGAAAGTTTAGTACCTCGGGAGGCCAATAATTTCTACCTGTCTGCATTGTTTCTTGCTGGTTAGGTTTGCGGTTCAGCTATTGAACCCCGTTGACCAGGAGTCTGTTTATTGACCGTTTTCCGACTTCTCGCAATGTCCGGCCTGGTAATGTCCTGGTTGGTGTAAGGAGTAAAAACAAATCAACCCCTCCTTCCCAAGTATCACACTAGGAAAATAAGGAGGAATGCGTACCGATGGTTTATCATCACGGCCGCTGCGGATATTGGTTCCAGGGGGACTCGGAAATCAGGGTTCTGTAGCGAATGTAATGAGGAATTTAGTTTAACAAGTGACGTTTTATTCGCCAATCAGTATTTACATTTGCTGGAAGGATCGTTTGTTCGAAGGGTACTAAAAAAAGAGTAATTTAGGAAAATGCGAGTGTTTATAGCGTTGAGGGCAATTTAGTCTAACATCACGAGCATTTCACGAGTTTTATTTTATTTGTGTGTACCGGTTATTTTATCTCCATTCAATGGTTTAGTGGATATTCTTGTTTCTTTATAAATAAGTTAAGAAAACTCTTTATGTGAAAATCATTTCTATTTCGAATGTATCCCAAATTTCTGCGAATCAAACGTATCATCGGACAATTTCATCACTAACATAGTTTTTATCAAATATCGGATGCCAAATGCTACCAAAACATCATTAATACTCAATATTTTTACCAAAACCAGATTCGAGTCATTAATCACAGACGAAATAGACCAAATAGCGGAACATTACGGACTCTGCCGAAAAAAAATTATTGGAAGCTATTCAAAGAAATTTTATAAGAATTTTTTTAACAATATTTTTCATATCTTTAGACAAGTAACAAGAGGATTAACATCATCGAATGTACTTATATATATTTTCAACACCAAAATGGAAATTTGTATTGCTGTTATTAATTATTTTTCATATATTTGCCAACTATGGATACATTATAGAGCGAATTAAGTACAAACAGTGAAATCCTTCCCTATATGAAAGGACTGGCTAAACAAAAGTAAAAAAGCCTAGTTAGTTAAAAAAATCAATCAGATGAGAAAGTAGGAGTATTTGGCCATACATATGCATAATAAGCAGTTGCATATTACCCCCGGAAGTTTTAGATTTTTTAATCGCCAACACCTGAGTGCCAGGATTACTATTTAAAGTTTCTTATTAACAGTGTGCAAGTTACAAATGCAATGCAATAGAAAAAGAATCACTTTTTTTATTTGAAAATATTTTAACAATAAATCCAAGTTTTTCTTTTGTGCCCAGCTTATAATTATTTGTTGAGTAGAAATATCACGTGTAGGAAGGCCGATCGAATAAAAATACAATTTCGATCGAAAGTATAGCCGTGCATACGAATCGTGTCAACGAACGCCTAAGGGGAACATACTTCAAATGAAAGAATGCACCCATTCATTAGTGTACAATGCGAGAACTTAATTAGATATTTTGTTGCTAGAAGCCGGCAACAAGCATGCGATGTGTTATTGGGAAAATTGGGGGGTTCGCCGTGGTTCGGTTCTATGGAGCGAGTGCTTTTGATTTTCAAATTAAATTCATGCTACCGAATCATCTGATACAGCAAAGGATGATATATTCCATGGAACTAACTAGTATTTAATTCCGTAAAACACCAGTGTACGCATATGAGTCTTCACTGACGACTATTCCGGTTGGTCGTGAAAGTAAATGTTAATATTTGTTTTCCGATGCTTTTAATGGCGCTGATGGACGCATTGTTAAAATACTTCAAGTTTTTCTCATCAACCAAAAAAATATGTCTTACTTAGTCCAGACTAGTGCATCTTTCTATTTTATAATCCATTTTGTAGATTACAAACATTAGAAGCGCTATGGGAGAAATCTAGCATATTCACCCCATTTAGAATAGTCCTGTGTGCTTATGTAAATTGGTATTTGATATTCATTAGAATCCTTGGATCATATAAGTTCTGGGGCTGATGATGGCCATAGATTGTTAGAAACATATGGTGAAACGCTGGTGTGGATTGTGCAAGAAAAGCAGGACACAAAGCTGGATACTTCTATGTATCCATGCTAGGTCTGGTGTGTTTGGTTTGTCGGTAGACACCCTCCTTGGCAAAATTGAGCTGACAAGATTGTTACAAGTGACCGAGAGAAATGCGATGAGCTGAGCTGTTACAGAAACGAACTCTCTTTCTGGGTGTCGGAAATCTGGGTTTAATCCGGCAGTTGGCCCTCCTCATCCCCTTGAGTAGTCGCAAATGCATTATTCATAAGTTAAGTACGAAAACTTCTCCACCTAATCGGCCGGCTAAGCGTTAAGACGTTGAAATATTTATTTATTTTCTTTCGCGCGCCAAATCTAAACGGTGGCTGAAGTTGGCTGACACTCCCGATGCCTTAGCACGGTCAGTATGCTAACTAATTTGAATGCATAAGAACCCAATGTATAGAGATTTTCACCTTTTAATTGTGATTATAATTTCCGATTTGAATTCTGGTCCCAGGAACCGAAAAATAAGTCTGCTTCGAATCGGTTCGTTTGGCATTATGCGGTTTGGCAACGAACGCCTTAAGTATCCTGCTGCATTGATATTAGTATTTATATTATTTTTACGGTCACCGTCGAAAACTCCATGAAACTACGGTGGGAAAATGCGCAAATGTTGTTGCCTGTCGGAAGATTTATTATTATTTAATTCCAAAATGAAATGGTCTCCCTTTTCGGTTCGCGGGCTGAGGCGTACGCCAGAGCTGAGGTTTGTCGCGTAGAATTGTCGAAGAACCACCACCTCAGCGGGGTGGTAGATGCGCTGTCGAATGAGAAAGTATGAGGAAAAAAGGCCAAATACCATGTCACACTCTAAAAAACCAACATAGAACCACAAGCAACAAAACAATTCAGGCTAGACGTTCCTACCTTTTAGCCCAGAGAAAACACATAGCGCCAACGCGATTAAGGACAGATAGGTTTTTGCTACCGGAATTCCGATTCCGGAAGAAGGGAATGTGGAAATGGCCAACTGAGTTACCTGTCTAAGCCGGTTGAATCAGTCATCCTTTTCCCTGGGTTTGTGTGCGTTCGGGTGAGGGTGTGTATGTGACAACATCGTCGAGGAATTGAGGAATCGGGAAACGGTAGGCACCATAACGGAAACGATTACCTTCTGACCTCCGGCATGGCCCAGGAACACTTTGCAGTTATGCCAATTTGCCTGATACGAAATCAGCTGAAAGGGGCGCATGTGGCCTGGGGATGGGACCTGGACCGATTTCACTGCGGTTAGAAGACGACAAACTTTTCGCTAGATAAAAGAGATATATCCCGAAATGAATTATGGGAAAATTAAATTAATTTTTCGTACCACTGCTACTATTTTCAGCGAAATCGCTTTCGAAAGACGCGTTCGAAAGAGGCGTTTAGACCACGATGGTTACAACTTCTCTGTTGAAGCTTGTTTGATGTGGTTATGAGTTACACAACCAATAATGTCTTCAAATAATGTTACGTAAGAATTGGGTTATGTGCATATTAGTTTTGAAATGCTTCGATATGGGAAAAGTACTTTTGTCACAAAATGTTTGTCCTACACTATTATTGAACAATCAAAACTTAACACAAGATGTTCTTTGCATTTCTTGTTTATGAGCTGGGAGCAAAATTAATTGTTCCTAATGAATGGTATCTTTAAAGTCGTTTACAAGTCATAGTATGTACTTATATGCAATGATCCATATTAACAATTTCAAAATTAGTAAAATTAGACTGTGATAGATGTTCAGTAAAGCTAAAAGGTAAACTAAAATAAAAATTATTTTTTTAGCCGCAGTTTTAATTTATCATTTTTGCATTTGCAGTGTGAAAGTATAATTTTATTAAAATCAGATTTATATCCTTGTTTTCATGATTTATCAAGACTTAGAATTTATTTCAAATCAGCGTTTGAACTAACAGGTTGTCGGTAAGACTGTAGTTTTTATCTTATAGTTTTGAACATCTTTTATTTGCAATATGTTAAGCTCACATCATTTTTATACAGATTACCTTGTCAAATAATCTTAGCATACTACAACATTTGCATGTTTCAAATTGTGAAATAATCAAATTTTATTTATTTGGTAAAAAAAGTCGAGTTCAGTCAGAATGTAGAAGCGGCATCTCGGAAAAGTTTGATTTGCTTATTTGCCACAAATAAAAGACTCACCCACGTAGGCGAATATAAAAAGAAACAATTTTCTCGAACAACCACTGCGAGACTCCGTTTAACATGCATCAGCTCACAATCCGCCGGTATGTATTCATCGTTGTCTTCTCTGATTACTGCTTCCGTGGAGATTTGGAGACATGTGCTAGGGCAGAGCGGCCCTTTCGCGCCATCCCGAAGATGCGACGGGGCACGTGTGGAACTCGCCTGCTCGTGAAAGCGCGTCCGAGCCGGAAGAAACTCCTGAATGCGTACGGAGCCGTTCTAGTTTCATTTGACGACATTTCCATGCTACTGACCCCCTTGGGAAGCGTGTGTTGATGGTTCAGGACGTGGAAGGATTTTGGCCAACGTTTGCCTGGAAATGAACCTGCGGTATTGATGAGACGCCTGACGTGCCCTGCGAGACGTGGGGCATGATCTGCTGCTCTCTTTTATTGTGAATCCTACGCCAAGACTCGACATTTGACTGGACGGGGCGCGCTAGAAGCGTGAAGATAGCCTTTCGTGTAACACATTCTCGTTTTATGGGTTTTTATTTCACAACCACACGTCTTGGTCTGTTTGACTTCGGTGAGGTGAAGGCTATCATTTCATTGTGAAGAAAGGAGAATCAAGAAAACACATCACCCTGTATGACCTCTAACAGCTGGCTGGTTAAACTTTATTCGCGCATTTCAACTGTCGCTACTTTTTGATTCAGGTTCGGATACTTAATTTACCAGCGACTAGAGTTTTGCCTGGCACATAAGAGTATAAATTGGACAAAAAGGTAATGTTATGGCGATGTAAAATCGTCCACAGTCGTGTGTTAGTCGCGTAGTAAAAACAAAAATCAATATCATAAAATCCACTACATTACTGCACATAAACCACACAGGAGCTTCAAAGTGAGATTAAGGGCAATGAAGATCGGGGATTGATACCGCTCGTTGGCAGTATTCAATTTGTACTGGCACGAAAGCAATAGTGATTACTTTAGATTGAAACGTGCTTCGTTGTTGCTGTGGGAATCGGAATGATTTCTATGAATAAACAGCGAGCATGAACTTCATACGCCAATGTTGTTATGTACTAAAATATATGGATACCACGTGTACACGATACATGTATCATGTTTTCCCCATAATTTTTATATTGTTTAAAACTCTTATCTTGTTACGATTAGATTTTAATTCGCGTTCATCTTACATGATACATTAAAATGATTTATACATGATAAATAATAATATGCGGGACATGAAGAAAAATCACATTTTAAAGTTACCTCAAAAATTGACTAAATCAATGTTTATTTTATAGCAATTTTGTATGTGTAATTTGGCATAGGTTTTTTTTTAATTGCATAGAGTTTGTACTTTTTTACTTTTTACTTGCAACAATAATCTTTATTGTATAATGAAAGAAATTTCGAAATGGTTATTCCAGGCTGCTGATTTTCCCAACTTTTAACAGATTTGATATCTGTTTATGCATTGCTTATTATTTTCAATGTAGCACAGCAACACTATGACCAATTAATTAATTTATTTTGTAGTCAATTGCAAGGAACTCTCCTCATTCACACGGAAGCTCGTTGGAATCTGAATTTTAATTCAATCAAGCTAGGATCATTAGTGCAGTTGGTGTATCAGAACGGAAAGTTGAAGGTTGTTTTCTAATTAAATAACAGCAACTGTTACAACAGAACTACAACTGTAGTTGCGGTGGATTTTACCGAGCGGCTCCGAGATGGCCAGAAAACCTTTTTTGTTAATTGTTTGTGCACATAGCAGCTAACTTTGGCCGTGCTAGCTAGTGAGGGACACAGACAGTGAGCGAAAGTTGTACGCACATGAACAGCATGTGGGCATAAGTTCCACGGGTTTGCATTTTAGCCGACCAGCAGCACAGCATTCGTGGCATCCTTTATTTATGTACATAACGGGCCCAAGGAAGCGGGCGGCATCTTTCTGGCAAAACGTAAATAAATCAAAATGCAAATGACAATGAATTTCACCCGACGTCTCTCATGCATTTTGATACGCCGATTTACATTGTACGATGGGCTAAATCAAATAATTAGTTTCAGTGTAGATTTCGATCTCTCGCACATTCCCATCCTTGCCATCGTAGCTGCTTTGCGGTTCTGCTGCTATCGTCGGTTTCACAGACGCCCTGCTAGCAGGTGCGTGACGTTGATGGTGATGATGTGCGCAGGGAAAGTAGTTGCACGTAGTGAGGACATATAAAATCAGAACGGTTGAGCAAAGAGAAATGTTGTGAAAGTCATACATACGTAGAGTGCAAGTATTAATTCACTCCGGGAAACAATGGGCGATCTCGAGACCAGTCAATCGCAGGAAGAGATGGTGGAGGTGACACAGACCATCACGTTGTATCAAAGTGAGGCAAAGCTCAGCGACTTCGAAGAATCTTGCCGCAACGTTCAACTATCCTTCGTTCTGTCCAGGCTTGCGTACTGGTTGCAAAAACCTAACGACGGTGCAAACCTGGGTCGTTCCGTTGAAGTTGGGTCGGGCGGAGATGGTGTCCTGATTTTGTAAACATTACCCTGGACATGATGCGAATAGCCGGACCCGGAGCTGGAAACCATGATGCCGGTATGTGTCTTGTTAAAACATGACTTCCTTTTGGCGTAGGTTAGTTCTCAGGTGTCAACCGCAAACTTCGGTAACCCTCACCGTTAATTTGAATAAACTAAGCATAAATAGTTGCACTATGCTGATGGGGATGCCAGTGTTGATGGAACGAGGAACATCAGGCAGAGTACTACGTCAAGGATAAAATAGTTTCACCGTTTTGATTCCTGAGTTAAAGAACATTCTCATTCAAGTGTTCGCCTGATCAGCAAGGAGGAGCAGGAACTGAAAAGCTTTTCCACCTTCACAAAAAGGGGGTTGTCAAAGAATGTGAAAGTTGGGTCGTGTTAGATAAGAACCTGTGAAGAGTTATGATAAAACATTTCATGTCATATTATATTCACTATTCGTTTTGAACAAAACAAATGAACATTTGACTGGTGTTTTAAAATAGTTCAAAATAAGTTTACCGAACTGTATCAGATTACAATTTATAAAATTATGGAAAAATATATTTTTCTATCGTTCAAAAACATGTAAAACGTTAACTAAGAAAATCTTTACTTATACCAAGCTGTTTGCCAACAAAAACATTTTTTTTTTGTTGAAAGTAAAGGGTTTTCTTCCACTTCCACTGAATGATTGTAGACAAACTGCCGGCATTTTAATGTTATTGCTCTATATCGTTGCCGAAGGATACTTGGTGGTCTATTAAAAAAAGCCTAAGTGCCGTATAACGTGATAGGAAGTAATAAAAATTATTTCTTCGCGCAACGGAAGGTACCATTCGTCCAGAAACAAAAAAATCCTAAGAGTCTTTGCAATCAATGAAACAGCCATCAAATTCGACATGTATTGAAGCTTCCCGAGAAGTTGAGAGCTAACGTCCCAACGAGCGTTTGTTGGTCCCAATTTCGGTAAAGCTAGCTGTTTTTCGCCTTTCGGGCACATACAGCCTAACGCTAGCATTGGAAACATTATGGCAAGACATGACTTTTAGCGATTCCGCTACGTAAACGTAATTGACCTATTAAAAAGTAATTAAAAGTAAGAAAAATTTAAGGTGTCTTTATACATTGAAGTAAGATTTGCCTACTGTTTTGTTGCCTTGATGTTGTTAGTGAAAGTACTTTCCCGAGATTTCAGGTACCGACTCCAATAATATGTTTTTAACTTTAATTATTGGAATGCATCAAAAAGGATCTTATTTAATGGCTCTTTCGCAGAAATAAAAGAAGATAATAAATTCATCATAGGAAATGAATTTCTCGGTAAAATCTTCTTGTTCATAAATTGTTACTTTGATGTCGTATAATTAATCTTCTAAGCGCCAGCAGGGAAAGCTGTAGAGGAGAAGGAAGGAAAGGTCCAAGGATCGATACATCATAATGGTGCTAGTGTTAGTAGAACATTGCACAACTGCATGATGTTTCACGAAGAATATTGATTAACACCGTTACCGAACCGATCACATCGCATTACGTAAGGTGAAATGGACTCCTGGCGTCCGAGCCGGGTGTCCGAAATGATGAAATTTCCACTCTCCATCTCGCAGATTGATTCACTTGCCGGTAATTAATAGATTTTATGATGAGATTAATCACACACGTGTTCCTTCGGTAGTGTCGTGGAACCATTGACTCCACGCTACCGTTGTTATCGGTCAATGCGATTGCTTATGTTCCATCAATCAACTGGTGCTTATCAAATTTTGCAACTGTGATCAAACGCCGCTGGGTGAGACCCTATCGGGGCAGGGATATCTGAAGAAGCAATCCTAACCCCCGAGGTGGGCACTAATTTTCCGCGCAACCATGAATCGTCTCCGCTCGGCAAAAGAGCTAACATTAATCACACCACCTTCTCCGTATCGACTGGCAGGCGAAGAAATGAACACGAAAAATTGGGATTGATTATCCCCATGAGTCATCGAAGTCCGCAAATTGGATGCGAGTGGGAAAATTATGCAATGCTTAGAAAACCCCAACTATGACCTGATATGGCTGGTAACATAGAAAGTTGCGGTTTTTTTTCCAATCTAATATTTTCCTTAACAATAGAACTGAGCATCCGCTGCCGGAGGATGAGTAAAGTCGGAAATGGTGCGAGTTCGCGGTACATTAGCATTCTCTTCATCTTTGGCGGATAAATAGCAAACGGTGGATATCGTTTCGTGAGACGAAACCAACGAGTGAAAAGCTATCGAATGTGTTAATGAAAGTCTGTACCATCGCTGAGTCTCAGGTCTTTTCCAGTTTCCACAGTCTTCTCGCTCCCTTCTCGCCCGAATCTGCAAAGTTGCGTAGCCAATTGTATGGCTATATCTAGAGCGTCTCGGGTAAAATGGTATATTCCGTGCCACCGTGATGGCGCAGCCTGGAATAACAAAATGTTTTTCGTGAACCCGTCATCGTTCCAGCGTTCCTCCGAACCGTTGTCGCGTGCATCTTGAGTTGCAAAGGGGTTCGTCGACGGTATAGAAAAAATAAGAACGAACACGACAGAATCATTCTGCCACTCCATACGATGTTTCTTGAGGTTCTGCCGTCGTATTCTACTCTGAGCATATACCCATTCGGTACGATTCGACGACCTGATTTGACACCCAACTTACGACGTGATGTAATAATGATAATATCAGCCGTAATGTAGAATAAATATTTATCCCATCTCCTCTGCCAAGCACGCCACGGTACACGCTCCTGAAACAAGCCCCAACGGAAACATGCCTGCAGACTGGTATGGACGGATATACATTTGTATTTATTACGCGACGTCACCTTCCCGCCTCCGGTGGCGGTAGAAATTGAGCGATAAAATTACAAATTTTGATTTAATAACGATACCGAGGGGATGCGCGCGGGGGTTTGCTGGGAACGATTATCCATTTACGGCATGGTTAGAATGGAGGCAGGTTTTATTCTTTAGGTGCCATTTGATGCTAATGGAATGGGTGTAGAGTAATCCGTTCACGATCTCGATGATTTGGGCATAATTAAGTGGTTATGAGGTAAACAGTTTCTTTTTACCAAGGGAGCTCAAGGGTTTTGGAAACAATCCAAATAAGGAGGATATCATATTATTGCGAGAAATAGAGTAACTTATAGTTTTGTTCATTGTTTGTAGCTCTGTTAGCTTAGTGTCAATATTAACATTCAACTTAGTATAATTCAGGGATACAACTCAAAAGCATGTAAATATCGCACAACAATCTGTAAGTAGAAATAAATACATTCAGTATTTCGATGATGACTTGAACAATTGCTTTAGAAAGAAGAAAAAGCCGCAAATAAAATGACTGATTCTTATAATAAAACAAAATAATTTGATTGCGTTGGATTATCCTATTCTTCATTTCTGGTCTCCATTATATCGAAGAACTTCCTATAAGTTCGTTATAGTTATTAAAAAATTACCTTTTTGTGTACGTACTTTGGTACTAGTAGAAATATTTAATGATATTCTGTTAGTGATAATCTATGCTCTTTTGTTAGCCTGACTTATGTATGTATATTTCAAGTAGAATGAAAATTTACACTAAGCTGTTGTGAAACTCTGTTGACCCATTTTTCCATTTCCATTCTAATTTTTCATTCACGATGATATACTTGATTCTATGCTACGCTTCTACGCTTATTTACTAATAATAATAATTTCAAATTTCATTTCAATTGAGACGACCCATTTTACAATTTGAGTATGAAATGGGTCTACTTAGTTTGGTTTTGAACTTTCTCACCTTACTTCTTTGCTATTGAAGTGTTTTGTGTGTAAGACTTACATTGTAAGTGTAAGTGAAGCTTGGCATATACAAAGAGCTAAGTGGATAAAACCTTTGCTGAATTTATATGGTTCGTAGAATGTCTATTTTATCTGCTTATTAATTTATAGGTGGATTAGAAAAGAATATCAATTGAATGCAATGCAAGAAGGTTAAGTGTAAACTCGTTTTAGGTCTATTTAGTAAATTCTGAGATGTATGATATGGACCAAGAATTCAATTCAAATTGAAATAAAAATTTAAACAGAAAATGCTGATAGCTTTACTATAAGAATTAATGTCTCAAATTCAAGAATAATCATCATTTCGTATTTGTTTGGAAAATGAATTACACTAATTATGTTTTGTTTGATGATACTGCACCAAACTTTCCGTGGATACAAACGTCTTATTTTATTCGGTATCGTTGCAAAAAGGCAAACATCGAAATTCCATTTCAACCACAAACGAAATAATCGTAAACCTACCGACCCGTACACATTCGATTGATTCGTGCCTGATCTCCGCCAAATCCAATCGAAACGCACAATCCCTGACCAAAAATTGAATTCCCCGTTCGAGTGGTGAGGAGTCTGCATTTGTGGTGGGTACATTTTATGAGAATGTCGATCCCACGGGTTGGGAGTTCTTTCGTGCCCTCCAATGTTTTCATCGCTGTCATCCAGTACTTAACACTGATTCCGACCGGGCGATAACAATCATGCTTACACTTAGCTTTATATCGACCACCAAGGGTGTAAGCTGGTGGGTGTGTGTGAGTGTGTTTACGTGCTGGTGGACAATGGCAACGACCGTGATGGTGAAAAGGACCGCAACCCTGCTTCAGCCCGGGGGGTCGGAACATCGTCCGACGGGGTTTACGATGGGTGGGAAGAGGAGTTAATCACGCGGGAAGAAATGTCATGCCTACTGTTCTCGTCGCGAAGTACCTATACTTTCTCGAGGCTTGCGACCCGATGTAGATTTCTCGTTACGACAGAGCGGAGCAAATGAATTCGCCTTGCAGTAGGTAAAGGAAACAATGGTGAGATCGCAATCACAAGTATTTGAACGAGGGACAGGACATCGGAAAAGAAGAAGAAGAAGAAGACACCGAGAAAATGTATAAACAAACATAAAAAGGAAGAAAACAATCGAGCCGAACCCGCCGGCGAGCGACGAACGCGAAACAATGGCAAGTCGCGCGTGCCGTCTTTCGCTTTGTTGCTCTATGAGGCCCCCCGGGAGCGGGTGGCCTCGCACTCATACAAAACAATAACGCGGATGGCTGTAAAAACACTTCGCTATGGCAAAAGTAATGAGATTTAACAGTTATACGGCTCATTAAGCGTGTATTACTACACTTATATTGTGTGGGCGCCAAACAACGCGTGGCGCGCCTGGGTGTTGCTAATCCCCGGTCGTTTCCCGACTTTACCGGCCGCTTTTCACTATTCATCCTTCCGAACATGGATGTTGTGTGCAGCCGTTTTTATTCTATCTTTTGGAAAAGCGGACTGGAATGCCCTGCGGCAGCCGACAAGAGGCGATGGTGGCCGTGTTTATTGTTCGTCGCGGCTTGTTCACAGTCTAAATCGCTGTAAACAAGTGTTTCGTGGTGGCGTTGAAGGGCTTCTAAGGCGGCTTTCCCATTGGTGCATTAATAATTGGACGATGGGTACAAGGACATGTTGGTGCCACTGAACCCACAACGGACGGCCATCACAACGAGGACTCCGTTTCTGGGAGGTACTATTGAGCAATAAATGTTACTTTACACTTAACATCGATCGGGTTGAGTATCAAAATAGCAAGGATGTAAAAGAGGCTACAGTTTGACCTTGATGAATTTTTTTTAGAGGAAAGTGACATTGATGATATCGAAGGAACTATCTCAATGACGAAGAAAAACTCACCCAAGCTTAACATGGCAAACAATGAATGGCATACCGAGCAATTAAAGGAGAGCTTCATTACGCGCATTAACTCCTTTGACTGTTTTAACAACGGCGATCATTTCCAATTTGATACCTTTTTGACACATAAGGCTTTCCGAAGTAACTTTTTCATAATTTAATAAGTAAACTAAGCTAAATAGTTACTTTTCATGGTTAAAAAATGTACAAAGTTATTGATTGTATTGTATTTCATAACTGAACAACTTACAATATTTTGGTTTTCATTTAAAAAAAGTTGATCATGCTATAAGAATATACAATATAACTATATAAGAATATACATACTTGAGTGAATTTCATTAAATCAACTACTAATTACAGTTATTAGAAGTAAAATTGTTACCCGACAATCGAATTATCATATTTGAACACTGATCGATTTTTGAACTTTATAATACGAACGATATTTTATGATATAGTTTATAAGTATACTGCCCATACTCGCATATGAGTCCCATTTGCAAAATCACCATTTTGATAAAATAACGATTGAACATTTTTACATTAGATATTGTTTTGCTGTTATTGGTGATACAAAATACATGATTGGTTGATCACAACTATTGTATTGAAACATAAACATTTCGCTGAAAATGACATTTTATATAAAATACACGGTTTTAAAGTTAAAATGGTGAAAATAAACTAGATGGGACACGATATAGAGGGTACTTTCGAAGGCGAAAGCAAAAGTACTCGCATATCAGTCCCATCTTATAGCATACTTTGTTTACCTTGCTCGTCAAAACATCGATGTTCGGGTTTTCATTCCATACGGATATTTGCGCTTTAACAGTGTATAATTCGTTGAAAACACTTGAATTACAACCATTTGTTGATAATTTTAATTACTTTAATTTACAAAATTGTTGAAGTTTCAATAACTAGGACTTTTCTTTAATTTAAGCAAAGTAATCATATACGGAACTGTTGGTGCGGATACTTTCAATATGGGACGCATTCAATTGGGTATTTTTTCACATTAGCATGCACTAAATGGCCACTTTGAGATTTTTTTGGAAAATATATTGAAAATGAAGATAAGTCATGGGGCTAACTCAAAAGTGATGAAAAGTCAAATGGGACTGATATGCGAGTATGGGCAGTATAGACGACATACTTGTGGAACGGAATAAAACAGTGGCTGTTCGTACCAATAAAAATCGTGAAAATTGGATTGGAAAGTAGTAGAAAATCATGTTGTTTGTCTTTGTTAGGATTTGTTTTGAGGAACGAAACAGAACAACGATCTGCGTACCAACAGGATACGAACTTCGTAAAATCAGGATTTGAAAATTGTGGAAAGCAAGTTATAGATGTTTGTAATTGTTAAATTAAATGTTGCAGAAATGACAGCTGTATTTGAAAATAAATTTGATGATTATTACTAAAATTGAGAATTGTTATGTATCAGGCACGTAGTAATTTTTAAGTGTGTTTTATTATTTGTTTGTTGCTTTATCCGAGACAGAGAATGCTTTTCCGATAATTAAGTTCATTACTTGAATCACACTCAACAATGGAAGAAGAACAAGTGACTTTATAATAAAAATCTGGCAATTTATAAAAAAAATTCAAATATCTAAAATCGATAAACGTAGGAAACATCGGGTGGTTTCTGAATCGAGAGCAAGAAAATCACGTCGCTTTGTGGCGTCTTTTTCGGTTGTCGTGTTTGAAAAACAAACAATTCGATCCACCACGAGCATTCGGTGTGTTTCAAATCGCCTCACCGAGCGAACTGACGTGAATTCGTTTGCGGTTAGCAGATTTGTATCTAATTTACGCCGGAGCTAGTCGGGGAAGGCCTGGAATATGAGTGTGCGAAGAGGGCTCTCAGGATGTGAAGCACTGCAAAGGGGAACAGAAAGATTCGTTAGATGTTTCAATGTTTTGAACATGTCGTACCCGAACACTGGAAAAATCTGATTTATTCTCAATGGTTTAAAATTATTTAAATTAATTGATTTATGTTTCATGAATTTATCTATAGAACATTCTTTTATTCAGAAATTATTCTAATGATTTTAAAAATAGCTTCTTTAGACAACCACTGAGTATCCTTTCCACACACATGCGCCCTGTGACCAGCGGACGTAGTTATGGGAAGATCTCATTCAGCAAATTCAAACGATCTGAGTTCCTTCGAACACGCGACATTGCATTTCATCCGTTGGTCGGCGCTGAAAGCAGTCCAGTCGTTTGGTGCTGGTTGTTGTGTATGGTGGCAATAGTTGACCACTGTTGGACGGCAGGAAACACAGTTAGCAAACAATCATAGCAACCAATTGGCCAGGCAGTGTTCAGTTTGATTTTACCGTTGATCGCGCGTGGGTCCGAAGATTTGCTTTTTGCCGGTCGTTTTCCGTATGTGTGCTAGCGCTGATTATATTCCACAGCGGAGAAAAACCGTTCCGTGACGACTGGTGCTGTTTGGAATTAAAACAAACCATCATAAAAGTTTTGTGCCGGGTTTCCATTTCGCTCGCGATTCGCCGTGTGGTCACGGAAGGAGCAAAATGGTTGTTACTTCGAACGCCGGGCGCTTTCTTTAACTCCCCAGCCCTTTCTAGAATTTCTTAAGAATTTTTCCCAACCGCTTCAGTTCTCCACTCGCTCATTTGCCATGGTAGTGATGGTTGTTTTGTGTTTGGCTTTCTTTTGTTTTTGTACGCCTCACATGTGACTCCAGCCAGACGCCCAGAGTGTGTGTGTATGAATATCGCATTACCACAAGTGTGCTAGAAGTGTCGTGGACTAAAACTATGAATCGAACTGCAGACAGAGGCTTATGTACTTAAACAAAGTGTTATTTTTTTATGTTGCAAACTTTCACGGAAAGGCGTCAATAACCTAGCCAAATGGCGGTTTAGGTCATATTCTTGTTTCGGGTTTTCAATCCATTTTTCGAACGACTCCCTCCTCCCTTTGAAAAATTCTTTTTGAAAGTCCTTCCGTCGGGGGCACTTTTTGTAATGTAAACTAAATTGCATTTACAAATTGAAAACTTTGAACGATAATTTTGTCGAGCGGTTGTATCAGCTCACTGTCAATTTGGAAATATCACACTATTGGCACTAATGCCAGGTGTTACCAATGTCTGTACCGATCCTGTTCACATTTGCATTAGTGCAATTTGCTGATTTTTGCATTCTGAAACTTTGTTCGTTCGGTTCTATTTGTGGCTGGGTTTTAATCGATAATATTGCTGGCAGGCTGTGCCAATTGCGGTGTGGTACACACAAGTTTAAGGTAAACGCCTATATCACAGATAATTATTGTCAATTGGAACAGAAAATGGAGAAAGAGGGCAGCCAAGGCCCCGCGGTTGTATCTTCGACGCGAAATGGAACGGGGAATACGACGGTCTGTCGGGCGCCAGCTTCAACTGCGGTTGTTAACCCTTTGAAATTTTTCACAGAAAATGAAGCCGACGTACCCATCCGCGGTTGGTATTTTCCTGGAACTGATCAAAGTTTTAAAGCAAATTCTACGAAGCGCCACCCTATCGTTTTTCACAACAGAATGCATCGATTCTATGTTGTGAATGCATCCAAGCAAGAAACACGTGTGTACAGTAGAGTGCAGTAACGTTTTCTGTTTCAAAATTTACAATCAATACGCCACACGTGGCGTGCAGCAAGGTTAGCTAAAAAACATTGCATCGGCTCTTCTACGTGCAATGAAACGTTATTAAAACACAATGAATATATTCGTCCAGTTTTATAACAGACACAAACGAAATCATTTAGAAAATATAAGTGCAATCACTATTATCAAAGTGCAATTGCTAAAACAATTAAACCTCCTTAAAAGCTGCAACAAAGAGAGTTTGTGAGAAGTGAACTATCGTTTCGTATGTGATTATGGTACGAAGAAAATAAGTTGTGTTTTGAGTGACAATGACAGCTTTGGTATGATTTTTTCATGCATGTTAGTCACCGGAGAGCAACTTTTCCATCCTGACGGAGATTCATCAAACTAATGAATCTCTGAGATTATCCCGTTACGCGGTCGTAATTATTCCATGATTATGTCTGCAATTCTGGTGCATCAGGCTGTAAAATTCATCCCCAGAACCTAATTATATATTGCTATGAATGGAGTATTTTTTTATTCCTATTTCCCGCGTAAACATTCACGCATCTTGTCTTGCTGCATTTGCTAATTGAGTTGAGCTAAACGGAACTATTCTCGGTGTGAATGTTGTGGTTCATGTTTCACGGTTATTCTTTCTGCTATTTCGGTTGCCGATTCGGCGGTGTACGAAGCTGGTAGCTGAAACCAATGTTGTTTTGGAATCTGTTGAAATATTCAAACCCCAAAACGATTATGAATAATTCACCCGTTTGTCGTTGCCGTGTTCGCTGTCCGGTTTGCATGTGGGATTATAATTGATGCTGCAGTTTGCTGCTAACAGAGCGCGCCGCCTTTCGCCGTTGCATTTTATGTCGACGCGATGGAGCGTGACGACTTATAATTTCTGCTTTTGCGAGAGTTTGAACGGACAGCAATGGGCTGCTACAGGAACCGGGCAGGCATTATGTTTTGTTTTGGTTTTGAAGCTTTTGGATCGTAGACTCAATTATGATATGCATGTAAGTAATTTCAAACCTTTCCTCCGCTTTTTGGCATAACTGCTAAACAAACGTTTGAGTGCCAAATATCTTCGAGCGAATGGAACGGAAAGCTTCACATATCGCCCTGTCTTGTGGGTTTCGCGGTTCATTAGCAACATCCTGCCAAGAATCGTAAAATAATTAGTATTGATCCCAGTTCCTTCCTACCACCCTCAACAGCGAGCTTTCGGCTCCTAACTGATAGTCAAATCGGTCGCTTTCGCTATCGAATAAATTAGGGTGCAATTTCTCATGAAACCAACCAAATCTAATTGAGCCACGATTCCTCCTTCCCATCTCCGACGGTTCCGACGGTTCACACATGCCGGCCAAAAGGGGCTTACCACACAAGACCGTTAGCAATATATGTTTATGATTGACAGGGTGGTTGAAACGAGCTGGCTAACATTACAACCGCCGGTGGCTGGCAAGGCGTAGAGTGGCGCTAAATATACTTGGCAATGCGTGCTGAAGATGCATAAAAACAGGCTTCGTATGCATCCGATAATGCAGGCTCACTCCCACGCACCGCCGACAAATGCATGTACTCTTACACATGTGCGCACACATACACACGACTCTTACCAGTGCTCGAGAAGTAGCTAAAGCATTAATATTCATTTTAGAAATTTTCAATTTGTGCTTCAAGTTGCGAAACCACCGGCTGACAAACGAAGTTCCCCGTTCGAGTTCTATTGATTTTGTTGGCGCCAAGGGGAGTCCCCGTTCGACGATGTGTGTGTATGTGAGTGTTTGATGTGAAATTTGTTCGTTGGCAAGTGCAGCGTGCAGGTGCAAGTCGGCACCGTTTTCCCCGGGAGATGGCTTGTAACTGCAGCCTGCTGACGAATTGGTTGGAAGTGGAGTTTTTATTGGCAGCGGTTTGGGCACATTTAGGAAGTGTTTGGATGGTTTGGCTGTTGCGAAAACCATTTCGAAAATTCGTCCTCCCGTAAACCGGTCGAAATGAAACGGGCCAACAAACATTTCCGTTGTGGTGTAATTTTACTGTCGTGCTCCCTTTGAGTTAGCGTTCCCAACTTTGAAGGTGCATACGTTGGGAGTTGCAATAAAACTACCTTCCCGCTGGCCTCCCTCGGTCGAACGCCGATACACCGCCGAATGTTTGCAACTTTTTCGGTGATTGCGGCGACAAAGTTCGCCCGGCGGAGTGTTCATCGTGTTTATCGTGTATCGAACGGTGGTTGTTCGGAAAACTCACCCGGTATGCTGCCGTTAATCAAGTGTCAAACTTCATTTCAACACCATCGCCTCCGGTGACACCCATGTCCACCCCACCGTACACAAACTGTCTACTTCTGCCGGTCAACAAGGTGTGGATGGCTCGTACGCAGCGGACATACAGTGGATCGCCCAGTTTTATGTTGATGTTTTCGTTTAATATGTGAGCTTCGTCTCATCAGCAGCAGCAGTCGTTGGCTCATCAGGGAGCACGTTGAAGTGTGCCAAGGTTCGGAAAGGATTGATCCGAGAGAAAGCCAGGGAATTTGCTCATGCCAAACCCATCCAGTCCCGCTCCGCTGGCCAATGGACAGATTCGCTGCCCTTAAGCGAACGATTATCGGCTCGGATCGAATTGAATCGTTTCACCCGGGAACTCCATTCTGGCCTCGACTCTGACCTTCTTGTTAGTGGGCTCTGTCCGCCATCCTCTTTACCGATGGATCAGTTGCCGCCCCGGGCGCGTTTGTCACCCGAACCGGCTACGACCTCGAACTCGGAAAATGGATGCACCGATCCGATGGCGGATCGATGTTTAACACCTGAAATGGTGTGAGATGCCGTCGGATCTTGCCAACGCATTCATCTTCGTTCAACCGTGATGATATTCTGTTTCGAAAAGCGTACAGCTTTGCCGACGTGAAAAAGAAGCACTACGGCATGCCATTCCCCAGAAAGCTTATTTTGCCATCAGAGGCTTCATATAGCTTGCTCGGCACCGTAGTGTGTCTCTAACGGCAAATTTGAGGCCGATTAAGGGACGTTTAGGAGAACACATGCCAACGACACGACATCCAACAGGCAATGATTTTAAACATGTGCAAATGGATAAAACTGTTAACATCTTCAACCTCGAACTTTAGATGGGTGTTGCTAGACATGCATGACAAACCAGGAAGAGAGTTTGGACAGAATCCAGTTACAAAAAACATTAAAAGCATGGAACAGAAGGGAAACCTTTTATATACCATATCTACCATATTATCATTGTATCGATGACTAGCTACGGCCCTTTAGAAGACTTTACCTGCTTTTCTATTTAATTTTTCACTATCTTGGCCTAAATCGTTAAGACAATGGATAAAGATTTCAAATAAATGTTTTGCTTCATTTTCCTGCTAATCCTATTCAGTGACATCATATGTTTTCAAACATTTCCTTTCAGACGTAAAATCCTTTAAAAATGCATTAAATATGAAGGGAGCTATTACGTCCAGGAAACACAACATGAACAAGTTTTACAATCAAATACTCCCCAATGCGTTGCGAATGTTTCTTTTAATGTGCCGTGGAAAATGATACAGTTAGGATTTTTTTCTGGAAATCCCAAAGTGCTTTCAGTTCAGTGAAGTTCGGTTATTGTGTCAGTGTATACAAAAATTGTGAAGATGATTCTTCGCTGTAGCCGAAACGCATTTTGGTTTATGCTCTGCATCTCTGTGTATGTCATATCACCGGCAGCATTCTCAGAAGTTACTGGTAAGCATTATCTATAAAAACATGTTAGAATTATGGGAAATTAGATGGCATAGTTAGATTGGCCGGATGGGGCTAGCGTAGCTAATATTTTTGGTAGTAAAGATTATCAAATTCTCACATGAACACTATTAAACGAATTACAATTTCCTATGTAGGGGACATTTTCACATTCCTTTCATGGCTGCTAATGTACAGTTCTCATTTGTGTAGATATTTCTTGTTTGAAATGAAAATATCGAACCAGTATTGTGGTTCTCATTAAAAATTGGACTCGCAAACTTGTGCTTTCCGTAATGGTGAAAAGTGCAAAGTTCTGTTCGCTGTCATTAGGAAGTTAATATTTGATTAAAACATTACTATTCGCACTATTTCATCAACATATATCGCAGTCGGTGCAAGTGCTCCTGACAGATTGCTCAGTTATCGGTATCGGATGTTGGTCGATACGTGGACGCCATTTGGGTTTTACAAAAACATGGTTCAATTGATGCTGATTTACTCACTGCACATTGGGCCGTTATCATATGGTTCATTTATTGAAATAGTTGCAAGATATTTATTTTGACTTTCAGAAGGTTTAGGAGTACATGCATTAAGAGAAAATATAGTTTTTGTCATATGTAAATAAACTCTATTTTCATTGTCCAGGTTCAATCAGTATTGATAGAGGTTTTTAAGCAGACACGAAACAATGCATTAGAATTATGTGAGTGTTGCAAGAAAAGGAAGTTGAAAGTTTTTAAAAATTTTAAGTGTTTTATGTCAAGTAGTACGAATAACAAAAACTTTTCAATGTCAGCACTTTTAGAGTGTTATTCTATACATTCATCATTTTTCGTGTCCAATACAATTTCCATAGAGTTGAAGTTGGTTCAGATGCTACAGTTTATACTTTTGCATAATGTTTTTATTACATTGCACTATTTTACGCTACTCAATTACAGTTTGATTATTATCATTAATTCTTTTCCTAAATAAAAAATGAAAAAGTTCCTTTGCGTTAAACAATCACATTTTTGGAAAGCAAGCACCCATCCACCATTTAGAAGAATTTTAAAATTCACATTGGATTGTTCGTATCGCACCATTTAACGGTTGATTACCGACAAAGATTTGTGATAAGACATTCAGTAAGTGGAGTTCTGGATGATTCTTGTAGGAACTTCATGAAAATGTTATTTCAAAAAATATACGTTAAATGACCGCTGATCTTAAAACCTCAAACAAGACCATACTCAATGTACTATAACAAGACTTTTCCGATCTGTTCCGATGAAATTTATGTCCTATTTATGTCCAATGTTCGAAAAGATAGCTTGTGAACCTTGAGGAATGATTTACATACAAGGGGTGTTCTGTATAATATCGTGAAGTCAAGCATCACAAAAATGCATGGAATGGATGATAATGTCGATTATTTTGGGTAATCACATATGTTCGAACTAAAACATTGAAAAGGTGTCTTCGTTGTTAGTCAGTTCAAGGCTGTGATTTTTCTAATTTACGGTGCGAAGTCGTGCGTACCGCATGCAACGGCATTGAAGTCGATGCCATTTGAAGATGGGAAACAAATGAGTGGCGGTATTTTTGTTTTGTTTTATAAAAAACATTTATTCAGGAATGTACAATAACTTTTTTTATATACTATTTAATAATATATACATGTTGGACAGTCATTACGTTACATATACATAGATATATTTACAAGGAACATGAGAGGACGTCGATTATTCAATTATAGTTTTGATTATCTAGGAATCTTTTCCCAACAATCGGATATATAGATAGTGTTTTTAAATTGTTGGGTAATGTTAGTGCTATGAAACTATTGATATTTGCATTATTTGTTTATTTCAAAGACATTTTCGATTTTAGATTTCAGATTTATTTTCGATGTTTGCATTAGTATGAGAATATTTAAGACGCGCTTGTTTTGCCACATATTCTACCAGTTCGTATAAACTGATCAATATTTAGCATTGATTTGACCATTTTGCACAACAATCGCTCAGTGTGCGTGCCCAGTTTTAAGCTTGCCGCTCTGCCGCTCATTCTTTTTGACCACATGCGCGGCTCGTTTGATTGTGGAAAAGAAATTGTACCGATGAACATGTAAAATAAATGGACAAATTGAATCTGAGTGTATCAATCGCTGCACAACACTGCTAGCCAATACTTTCCCAAACAAATGTGTATGTGGCATTTCCAATTGTGCTCAATTCGCTTGATGCTTTAGCCTAGTGATAGTGACTCTTGGGTCGGCAGTTTAATTGTCCAGAGGACTGTAAATAATCTGCAACGTCCCAATTCCAGCCGTGTCCCTTTCTATACTTGTGTTCCTCTTATATGTACGGCGAGGAGGGCATTCATGGATGTTCTAGTGAACTCTCGTCAGGATATGTGTACAAAATATGCTTCCGTGAGTTCGCGATCACTATCGGCGAGGATTGATTTCGACTGGTGACGCATGCTTCTCGGGCCAAGGAATCCAGTCATGCTGCTGTTTGGAGTATGCTAGTTAGGTGGTAGAAGCTAATGAGCGCTCTACTCAAAAGGTCGCACGTGGTAGTTGGCGTCTGGCTGGATGATTGTGGCATCACACACGGAAGTAAATTGGCTTTTGCAATGTGCGTTTCACGATACCGAACCCTTGCCGGCCGGGTAGCTTCTCGAGCCAAGGCGGATTCGTTGAAGTGTGTGAAAGGCATTTCTCGCCAGCTGGGCAGATGATGTATTGTCGTGGTTTTCCCTGCACACTGCCCGCTGGCTGATAAATCCATAATTTACAGCTTGTGCATCGAACCGGTCAAGCGCTGAAGCTGTCTATGTGTGATGGACGGAAATTTCGGACTGTGCACTGGCGACAGGCAGTAGCGTCAGCTAGTTGTTTCGAGACGTGCAGAGTTAATTTAACAGACACAACGTACTGGCACTACCTACCCTACGGCTTTTGCCTGTGCCAGAGGCGTTGGTAAGATTCTATTTGCGTTGTAGGCAAGGCCACGGTAAGATGGGGACATGAGTCGCTCTGTAAACGGGACTTGTCGCTGGCCGAAAGGATCCAGTGCTCGTGCTGTTGTCGATAGCTAAGCTAATATGTCACTGAACCTAATAATGAGCACATGCATCAGTGCGCGGAATGAAGTGATTGTTATTGGCACTTGCAAGGCTACTGACTAACGTGATTGGATGTTTATTGGATATTGAACAAAAATAGAACTGTTCAGGTGGCTAGTGGTTAGTGTCCCAGTTGTCAAATTTGCAAACAGTTGGAAGTCACACAGCATTCACCACATTTCCAACTGTTTTTCCACGGAGTCATCATGTATAACTGTTCAAGTTCGATCGTTTCAGTAAGCAGCTTACACTATTGTATTTTCATCTTGGTACGTTTTGCTTAAATTTAATTGATTTTTCCTTCCAACGTTTTGTTTCAAATTTTGACAGTGCGGATGAAATTAAAAACAAATTCAAATCGCGTCTGATGAGATTGATTTCAATACACTAAATACATATTCATTATATACATTCTACGCTTCATCCTATTTGGTAAGGTTATTGTATCATGTATATTGACGAAAAATTGTCACTATGCTTTTCTAATTTATTAGTAAGGGCTGTTTACACTGTTCCCCCTGTACGAGAGGACTGACTATCCACGTACACATAGGGTAAAAAGTCTCGTATGCCCTTAACGGGTATGACCAACCAAGGTTGTTACGCCTAGAAGAAGAAGAAGAAGAAGAAGAAGAAGAAGAAGAAGCAGAAGAAGAAGAAGAAGAAGCAGAAGAAGAAGAAGAAGAAGGAGGAGAAGAAGGAGAAGATAAAGAAGAAGATGAAGAAGTTTGCACTTGATATTTATCTTTTAAAATGTCAATCTTGTGATCATTAGTAGTAGTGATGTGAGCTCTGAGTGAGAATGAGTGAGTGATTCGAATCTTAATATTGAATGAACGATTTAAAACCTAACAGATAGTTTTTGTGACTCCCTTTGATTTGAATCCTTAACTGGGATTCGAATCCCAAAAGAATGAACGAGTTGGTAAAAGAGTCGCTAGTCGCCATAGAGTATTAGTAGCCCAAGTTGTGATTCGACTCCCAAGTTGTGATTCGAATCCCAGTTTGGGATCACTACATGGGCGACTAGCGAATCTTTTACCAACTCGCTCATTCTTTTGGGGTTCGAATCCCATATAGTGATTCCCAAACTGGGATTCGAATCGCAACTTGAGATTCGAAACACAACTTGGGATACGAATCACAACTTGGGATTCGAATCTCTATGGCGACTAGTGACTCTTTTACCCACTCGTTCATTCTTTTGGGATTCGAATCCCAGTTAAGGTTTCAAATCACCTCGAAGGTTAATAAATCATTTTACACGTTTTAATTCACAAAAGAGTGACTTAAAGATTCGAATCATCGTTATGATTATTCACTCTGATTTAAATCTCTAAAAAGAGTTGTTATTCTTATCACTAATTAGTAGCCTCAAATAAATGCATTAAATTGTTGAAAATCTCAAAACAAGTTCAATTTCAACAAGATAAATTTCAACTAACAAGTTTGATTTTATGCTGCATTGATGGTTGTTGTTATCCTAACTCTATGATAAAGTGATTTATATGATCAAATTATTGTTTTTAAAGGATTTGTTTTTATAATTTCTTGAAAACCGGCCATTTGCAATTAATTCATGTAGTCTTATAATTGTGTATTGCGCGGCTTTGGAAGAGTGACATAGCTGAAGAAGGCCATTTACATTTCATTACTATGATAAATGTTTTACATAACACGCGTGGGAGTAGCGAAGATTAAAAATGCACCCACAACACTGGTTCGTACGTGTTTTCCCAAGAAGCTGCAGTAAGAACAAATCAACACGTGGGAGTTTAATTAATATGATGGGTTTTATTTATTTTCCAAAGGTATTTAAGAGTTTGCTGTGGGAACTCTACTCCGCCTCTTTCGAAGTATTTTTACAGCCCGACTTTGTGCGGGTCGTTTATTAAATTGCTCTTGTGAAGAGACCAGTGCCATCGGTGCATACTTCATGCAAGAGAGCAAAAAAAAGGAAATTATCCAACTGCCCCGGATTAGGGTGAAGTTTTGCGGCAAGGATTAAAAACTAACGCACACCGAACATTGAACGCTCGTGAGGATCTCGTGCCCGGTGGAAGGACGCTCACATCAAAACCTTTACGTTAGTCGGACAGTTTAAGGATCGTTGGTGAATGGTCACGTGAGACCGCCGGTATGTATGCATGCACACCAACACCACCCCGAAGCGTTGCCGGTGTGCCGAGCGTTGCCGTGGTCATAAGAACTCCATTGCATGGGAGGTACCGCCTAGGGTGATGGTACATTGAGAAAAATCTCGGCTGAAAACAACTGACAGACAAATGCTCGAAAAGGACTACACAGCCCTTTCCGCTGGGACGTGGTGTGGTTCTTGCAACGCGGAAAAGCCTTTCGGTTGCTTCGCACACACAAATGAACAGCTGAGGATGAGCTAGCACAGAAAAATAAACGGAAATAGTAAGAGCAGAGAAAATCCATTACATAAATTGAGACCAGATTTTTGCCTTTCAGTTTATTATATATAGCTGTTTTTGCACCTTTGAGTCTTTGGTGATCTCTCGCATACATGCCATCGCTGCAAGGTGTGGAATAATACGATACGGCCAATGTTCGCACCAGGTGCACAAAGGACCGTTGATGGATGTTGGATTGAGTGTACGTTTCTGTTTTCCCTCCACAGCTACCGGAAATGCATGCAGTATTGCATTCATAAATTTTTAGCTACTTTCACACAACCGTAGTAATAGACGAAACGATCCTAAAGCTGACTCTTTGAAAAAGAGCTAGTTTTATCAAATATGTAGTTGTTTTCCATATTTTATACGATCGTTTCATGGTCAGTTTTGCCTCCGTTTTATTTTACCGGTTTGCTCGTAAAAGAAGAATGATTTATGTTGAAGTCGCAGCCAAAACAGGAAATGGTTTGTTTAACATTTAATATGTAATAAATCCGGACACCTTGCATGTTTTCAGCTACCACAATCCAATATAACCTCATCATTAGAATCTAGAGTGTAATACATGATTGGTCAATAATCTAATACATAAAATCCTTGTTAAGCTGGAAAAGTAATCTGTTCTAAATATCTGTTACGATTTATTGGTACGAACATGTTAAGGAAACATATTACGTTAGCATGTTATCAAAATAAAATTTGGCTCGGAGGATCTCTGTTGTTCATGCTCCATAATCAAAACCCATGAATAATAAAAAAAAAATTTACTTGGGGAAACCATACTCATTTGTTATATTTTACTAAATACTCGACACCTGTACTTGAACTTCTGAAGTTGTAACAAAACTAAAAATTGAATAAATTATAGACCGTTTGAGTTAGTTAGTTAAATGTATAAATATTGAATTTAATTAAAATAATTTGGAAAGCCAATTCCAAAAAAACTACCACAACATTCACGATTTTTGCTGGGAATGGAAGGGGTGATGTTATGCAAGGGAATTTAGTTTACAATTATTTTTCAGTACCAATTTCTGCTTTTCCGCCAGTGAAAACTTTCTTATTTAGTGCGGATTCTCTATCTCATAAATGTCATCTGCATAACACATTTTAATCATGTATAAAACATACCTTGCTGGAACCGAAGTAGGATTTGGATATTCAAAATTAATTTGAACAACTAAAAAAAAAAAAACTGGCGAGAAATTAATTGTGCAACTAAAACTGATTAGGATGACAAATTTGGGGTTTTCTTAAAAAAACTAAATTTTACAAAGCTGATAAAAGAAATCTGGGAAATGTTAAATACAGGCAAGAATATAAAACCCTTCTACAGTGTTCTTCGAGACAATTTCCTTAAAAACCGAGGCTATGAGAGCAGATCCGTTCTAATAATGCATAAAAGAATATTTAATCAGTAAATTAATGTTAACGAAACTCTACAGGGATTTTTTTTGTAAAATTCAAGCAATATGGATAGTAGACATATCTTGCTGGTTCGAATGATTTGGACTAGGAAAAGAATTTAATAGTTCTAATGTTTGTTTATGAATCACTAAGTCTGATATATAAAAAAGAAACTTGCACTGTACCGATACATTGATACTGAAACAACGTACACTTCATCCATTTGGCCCTTTATTTAGAGAAGAAAACCAACACACGGGCAGGGTGCGTACTGGTTGTTATGGAAAGGCGTCACCATAGGAAAATAGAGTCAAATGTTCTATTGCATTGCGTATCTCGTCGTGATAGCCCGAGGGTAGGAACAGTTTTCACAATATTGGAATGTGAACATGCGAAAAAGCTCTTCTGCTGTTCCAGAGAGGATAGAAATTGGCAGTTTCCCGTTGTGTGATGTTTCCTGCTTGCTACTTGTGCTAAGCTCCGAGGCCATTCCAGCCCCGGATGTATGCATTATTCTTGTGGTGGGATCCAGCGGGCATTCAATTATTTCGTTTATACGTCGATTTTCATTAGTTGTTTTAAATTCTCCACCAGACGGTTTAATAAATTGTCAGCTGCGTGACGAGGCACTTACCCCACATTATGTCTGCACGCTCGCTGCAAACATTGGCAGTGGAACGGCCGTACATTGGAAATGTCGCTAAAGAGTTGCATGCACGCCCGGTAGGCTGCACGGGTGTATCCGTTCCATTCGGGATTTGATTTAATTAATTAACGGCAGTGGATCGTTGGACTGGTTCAATTGTTGAAGTGTGCTCGTTCATGAGCCGTACTTAGGTCTGGTTAGGTTATGTTTCTGAGCTGTTGGAAAGCAGGTTCGTAAAAATATTGAATGTATCTTGACTGGTTCTGCTTGTTGTTGTATTATCTGATAATAGATTTTTATTTCACTTTTCATTTTATTCTCACAGTTATCACGGACCCGAAATTCAGCATACCGATCGCCAACGTAACAGCGGCTGTAGGACGAGACGCAACACTTACGTGCGTTGTTCACGATTTAGGTTCTTATAAGGTGTGTAAAAACTGACCTCTTTTATTGTGTATCCATCCGATTAACGTTATATTTTTTATATTTCTTCGTTTCTATTCTTAATGCGTAATTTTTGCCGGATCCTGTTTTATTATACTTAATATTATTATACTTTTTAGCTTAGAAAAAAGACCATGCTTTGCCGATTCTTCGATTTGACTATTTCATGCTCAAATATTATGTGGTTATTTAATATGCAGAGCAAGGGTTTTGTAGTTTGAGCTGTAAAGTTTGTTTTTTAACATGCTTTTAGTGATAATTTATTTATAAAATATGTATGAAACTCGGTACAAATGGATTCCGGTCCCTCCTTTTGAATGTATCGTTTTAATTGTCTGTTTTCCCAATTTAACCCTTTTCTGTTTCCAAACAGGTGGCATGGCTACGCGTGGACACGCAGACGATTCTCACGATTCAGAACCATGTCATAACGAAGAACAAGCGCATCGCTATCACGTACACCGAGAAGAAAACTTGGCAACTACGAATCAAGGACATCCGTGAAACAGACCGGGGCTGGTACATGTGCCAAATCAATACGGATCCGATGAAGAGCCAGATGGGCTATCTGGATGTAGTAGGTACATAAGAGCGGCTAGTGGCAGGGTTGGTGTTCGAAATGAATCGCATTGCCAGATGCATTACAATTAAATTTGTTTGTATGTCGCTAAGATGATTGCGCCGGTAGCCGGTGGCCGGGGAATAATTATGATTTGCCTTCGTTTCCGCGTGTAGCTTTGTAGTTTGATCCCTCGGACAAGAGGAAAAGATGGCCAATTGAGCTGAAATTGTGGTGCAATTTTCTAGCGAATCATTTGCATACATTTTTGTATCGCTTCGCTCAAGGACACCGCAAGGGTTTTGGCTTGTTCGAGTCGATGCATCCATCGGAAAGGAATGAACATGTGTTCAAAAGTGCTCCCATTACCGGTCGCCCCGCGAATGCAAACGAAACGTGAAGTTTCGAAAACGAACGAGAATCGTAATTATGAATGGAAGCTAAATGCACGGACCGCTATTTTTATGCTACGAATTACTACTGGCAGTCACGAGATATTTAAATTGGTCACCTAATGCCATCGATATGTGGGCCGTTCGCCATAGGGCGGCTGCTTCAGCCCAACGGCAACGAATTGGTAAAAGTTTTGCATCGGAAAAAGCGAACGGCTTCGGGCGAAAGCGAAGCGAAAAGGCGAATACACATAAACAGTTTCTAATGCTTTCCGCCCCAAGCTACGGGGACGCGAGATTGGGCGTCACAGTTCTTGGCAACAATAAAACAATTCCGGCACCCGGAATCGGAAGTCATGGTCGCCACCAAACAAATGTTTCTTTAGCTCTGTCTTCCGCCAGTCCTTCCAGTGTGGTTGGCAACGTCTTTGCATTGTCATTGTAGCGAGTGAGTTTGGCGACTTGGAAAGGCCAGGGAAGGGATAAGGAAAGTTTAAGTTCTTGTGTAGATTTTCCTTCTCATTGGTTCCTCGATGTCTGGCGGCAAGCACACGCGAAATGGAGGACCACCGTGAGGAAAAAATGTTAAGGCGATGTGGAAAGCCGAAACTACAATGCCCGTAATTGCACATCGGACGACCGCGGAAAATGACGCGTCGTGGCCGGTTATAAATTTCTTTTGGTTTATAGTATTTTAACAATTGCTTGTGCAATTTTAAATTGTTTTTATTAAGTTTATTTTCATTTATATTTTATTACGAATATAACAATTCTTAAATAACGCATATCTTCGCGCACAGAAAAATTTAATCGTAAATCATTTAGCATATTTGGGGAAATGGGCATAAATTATGAAAAACTACAAAGTTTTGATTTAGTTGAAAATCAACTTTATCCTTCAATGCCATTAAAAACATGGGTACTAGTGACTGGTTGTATGATAGCTTGATCCATTTTCTAACTGTAGTTGTTTTTATCTCCTATCTTCCTTTATACGATATTTTCAAAATTTTAAGTGTACAATAACTCCAAAATCATTCACTTTCCGTTGTTGTTTGACATCTATATATTTTATTCATTCGTTTTTATTTCGATTAATTCCAAAACGACTTCCTCTGTACGAGAGGACTGACTATTCACTGTACATCACGGGTAAACGTCTTTTAAGCCCTTAACGGAAGCAGGCATGAGCAATACGGTTGTTACGCAAAGAAGAAGTTATTCGTATTTTTCTTTTAAATAGAAGCAGGGCAATTTTTGCTTGAACTAAGAAATATTTTCAAACAACTAATCACAAAGTGGTGAAAACCGTCATACGTAGAAATGCAACATAGTCATTTTCCAATTTATTCACAGTTGGTGGATTTCTTAATCATTCATGTTTTTTCCTTTTTTTCCGATATATCCTTTGCAACGTATGTTTTCAGTGCCGCCGGACATTCTGGACTATCCAACCAGCACCGATATGGTGGTGCGAGAGGGCAGTAACGTGACACTTCGATGTGCTGCCGTCGGTTCACCTGCTCCAGCGATCGTATGGCGGCGCGAGGCGGGCGATAACATATCCCTCCAAGACGGCGAACAAGGTAAGTACCTCAAACTTTGGTGTGATCTCTTGCCGCTCCCGTGCAAGCGATAAAAGTGCTTAAAATCTACTCAATGATTTACACGAAAAGATGCTGTTTGCCGAAAAAACACATAAACCATTCCCTGCACATATGTGGTGCGGTGAGCATAAGAGTGTTCGATTCAACAGTTGACTCATCGATTGGCCCCGGAAAGGGGGGCCGAGCAGGGACAAACGGCGCGAAGCCCAGGTTTTGCAATAAATTTCAAACTGCACCAGCATGTACTTTTTTATGCTCTAAGCCATTAAATTCAAAACTTTTCACTTTTTCGTGAATAAGGTGTAACCTCCTGTGCCAAAGCAACTGCGTTATTGGAAGAAACGACGGTAGATCGGCACGAACAAAAAAAAAAAACACACACACACACACAAATGTTGAATGAGCGATGAGTATTGACGGAATCGCAGGGGAACTGCGCAAGCAACGAGAGCATCGAGATGTAAAGGCAATGATATTTGATGGACTATATTATTTATTGACCCATGCTGGAGGCACTACCTCCCGCGCGCCACCAAATGGTTGTTTATCCTCGGCGAGGTTTTATTTCCCATCCAGTTGTTCTCCGCACTTTTCCGACGTTGTGTGATGTTCGATCTATTGCGTCCGGTGAATGAAATACGATTCGGGAGCAAAGAGTTTAATTTCAATAATAGCTCGTTACGTTTTAAAACGTTACGGGTTTGGTGGAAAAGTCAGACGCTGTACGGCTAGCCAGAGGAGCACACTAGCGTACTTATGTTGGTTTTACCTCATCCTAAAGCAAACTCGTTTTAGCGAATGATTTGCAACCCTAGTACCCCGCATTGGGAGCCATCCTACAGAGGCCGAGGGCTTTTGAAGTGCAGACTTTGAGCCCGTTTGGAGTGTGCTACGGAAAATAAACAATGATACACATTCACCCAACCTCGCGTTAGCATCATGATTTGATTGAAACGGGAGTTCGACTGGTTGGAACAAGCACGAAGAAAGTCGGCCTAATCGCTGTCAATACGCCGAGGCTCAAATCAGAGTTCCCAACGGTCAGCGACCGTTCTAACGAATTGGTGCAAATGAATTATTTGTTTGGTACACCAGACTAGGTGGGTTTCGCCAACATTTGGAAAACGTGGGAAAGTCGAGCCGACATACAACAGGGGGGAAACAAATAAACAAGCTACATGGTGTGTACAACCATAGGTCCATGAAAGCATGAAGGAAAAATCGGCTTCGGAAGGGGAGCATGATTGCGCTAATGTGGCACCGAAATTTGGCGAATAACTTTCCCATTTTATTGATACGGCCTACGATGAAGTTGTTCCGTGGAACGCACAGCACGTGTCAATCGAGCGTGCAGCGCCGGATACCGATAGCTGTTGAGCTTCTTTACACTGTTGGAGACTTTATTTGTGTAACGCTAAACAGGAAGCAAGGACCCATACTGTTGGACCACTTTCACAGCCATAGGAAGCGAACGGCAGGCTAAACAAACATGATTCGCTCAGTTCGGTTTCAGTCATCGCCGTCGTCGTCGTCGTCGTCATCGCGGTTCGCTTTGTCGTTCGATTGCTTTTGCTAATATTTGAACGTCCCGCCAACAGACATGCTGTTGATGCCTATCGCTTGACATGAACGATGAGAAAAGGCGTGTAGCTCATGGGAAAGACGGTCGGAGGTTTAGCTGACAATTGGATGGTTCATCTTTCTAGCGAGTTTTCATTTTCCCCGGTATCTTTTTGTAACGGTTTGTTAGCGCACAAGGATCGTCAAGGAATCGCCCTCGCTGGCCACGTTTTGTCTCTTAATAAACATATTTTTGAATAAATCATAGAAAAGTTGTAAAGGAAATTGGAGAGAAGAGTTGGAAAAATGGAAACAATCTAGAGCGTGAACTCTCTTCTTACGCTTATTACGGTAAAAATTACGAAAATGTCGAGAAGTTCAACAAGTTGATGGGGCGCGTTAAAAAACCCGTCTTTATCTTACAATGACCTAAAATTGCATACGTGTATGTCATTGAATTTGAAAGTTTTCAAACAAGAAAATTTGTATCACAAGAGGAACAAAACCGTGTTCTCTTCGCGTATGTGATTGGTGTGTACTCAATTGAAGTGGGGGATGTCAGGTTTATGTATGGATTCGAACCGACGACATCGAAGTTGTATTCTGGTGCTAACAGGGCTAGTTGTATCCGAGTTGTTAATAGTTAAGCACTTACACAATTAAGCTGATAACAATTTATAAAGCATGGACACGATTTTTTTCATAAAACCATCAATCCAATGAAATGAAGAAGTCAATTTATGAAAGTTATTTCGGTTGATATGTGTCGAAACTACTCCCATTCACAGTATTTGAATGTTGGAAATGTTATAAAATGTATATAACTTATATAATATGAATTAAGTTCAACGTGCTCCTCTTCAAATGGCATGTTTGATTTTAATTTGTTTTGCAAAATATTTTTTACTTTTATTTTCCACACAATCGAGGTAGCTTTTTTCTTGTCCATCACTGTCAAGACATCATCACACTTTAGCATTGTGTCAATTGTTTCATAGTGAAGGTGCTGGTTCAGTTACCAAAGGTCACCAGCGTTCTCCCCTCATCCAGCACGCTTTCGGAAACTAACTGGACAGAATGCGAGAAACGAGCGGTACAGGAAAGGAGGAAAAAGGGTTAGAGAAAAAATAATTTAATTTTATGACAAGTTTATTTCCCAGATCCAATTTTCCACCCAATTGAAAATTTATCATTCACACTCGCACCTCCGAAATGATGCGGGCCAGCGTACCGTGTTACCCGAAAGTCTTCTTTAGCTCTGCCCAAGGCACGGCCCTGCTGCGGAAATGCGCGAACTTTGAAGGAGGAGACAGTGTTACGAGGACACCTTCGGTTACAACTCGTAGCGAGCGCTCGTCTTGGGTGGTTTCCGAATTCCTTGTATTGTTTGCAGTCGTAGTCCAAAAGGGTTACGTATTCCGCTGGCCGGTGCTGATGGGATTTTCTTAAGCTCAAGCGCTGGAAGTAAATCAGCGGACCAGTAATCTTGTGACAATTTCCACTGGTGCACATTTTTGTGAACCGAACCAACGCTAGCTTTCTCTGGACACCATTGGATGCGAATGCTATTTATTTGAGTTTCTCTGTTTTTTGGTATCTCTCCTTCATTGCAGTGTCATCGGTCGAAGGGCCCACGTTCACCATACCGAAAGTGAACAGACTGCACATGGGTGCATACTTGTGCATCGCTTCCAACGGAGTCCCGCCAACCGTGAGCAAGCGGGTCATGTTGATCGTGCACTGTAAGTATGTCGGCAGTATTTCCGGGAGCCATCTGGAAAAGCTGCACCGTAGTGAGGTGGTTACGCATGAATCCGTTCACCGTTTGGCGTGTTTACTTGCAGTTCCACCAATGATCTGGGTTCCAAACCAGCTGGTCGGTGCCGTCGAAGGTCAGCGGATGACGCTCGAGTGCCACTCGGAGGCATATCCAAAGTCAATTAACTACTGGACCCGGGAGAAGGGTGACATCGTCCCGCAAGGTATGTATATACCCGGCACAACTATCCATGCTCTGATTATCAAACAATCGTCGGAAGAAAAGCAAGAGCAGCCGGATAGGTTCGATAAAATTCACTTACCGTTCAGAATCCGCTCCTATTGCACAACTTTTGCTCATATCTGCCAAAAATCACACCAAACAAGGGCCGCCTCCGCGAGCGTCTCCGAGTACAAGGCTACAATTCTAGCTTGCGTCAGATTATTTCTTATCGTAATTTTTACATATCACGTTCCTTTGATTATATCTTTCCTACGTGCCACGCTCGAATGGTGAGGCGTTTGGAAGGCGGGTTTGTTGGTACATGCGTTCACACGTGGAGTTGCTTTCACGAGTACGGCTCCGTGTGTTGTTTTGTGCGATTGTTTTTAGACCGGAGGACAATGTTTTCCCCTCCCAACCGTCGAGGGTTGCTTCTTGAAGATGTCCCTACCCATTATCGGAGGGTAGAGCGCACGGTACAAATGCTAATGGTTGTGTTGGCTCGTAAGGAGCGAGGGAAAACGTTGTTTGTTTTCTACCATGCTGTTCCGTGCGGAAAAACGAAACCGTAACACTCCATTACCGGCGACGTGCTGCTGCGCTCGTAAAAGTCGATGCATCGATGTTTGGGCCGTGACGGTGTGCCTGGTTGGGAAGGCAAATTTCCAGATTTCAACCCGAAGGTAGGATGTTGTTTGATACATTTTGAATGTTTGAGCACCTTTTCATTCGTAAGGAACATCCTGACAGAGGAATGAACACACAAGGAGCACGAGTAGGTTATCTGATTTTTCAAGATATACGTGTGTTGATTTACGTTTTAAAAATGGTGCAAGTATGATGCGACAAAGTGACATGTTTGTGACGAAAGAGATTTTATAAAGTGTACATTTTAAAAATGATAATAGTTTAATTTGTGTTCATGGGTTGCATAATGCCACTCATGACGAGTTTGACACATAAAAAGCCATACCCTGAGGGAAGTGGGATAATAAAAAATCATTGAACAAATCTATTTCAGTGCAATGCAATATATACAAAATACAGTTTTGTAAATCTAATATTTTCTTGACATTTGTCAGTAGAAGTACTGATAAAAAATGTATTTGACCTGCTCAATACTGTTATTTAGCCTAATTAGCCTTACAACTTAATCGAGGGTTTCTTTATGTAAGATGGCTGGTATAGGTGTGTTTTTAATCCAAGACTCTGAAGGTTTACACCACTTTTGTACGACTGCTCACTCTTATAAAATCAAGAAAATTCTATAATTTACCTTATATTTTACGGTTGCATGATAAAAATGTTAAAGTTAGATAAAATAAATAAAATAAATTATTATATCGCGTCCAACCTGGTGTAATCTTTGAAGCAATGTTCCTTATAAAGCTTATAACATGTATAATTACATGTAACTAAACAAAAATTATAAAAAACCAAAATTACAATGCCAAGTGTGAATCGTATATCATTTTATAAATCTAACGTTTTGTTATTGCTAAATCATTGAAACATAATTTGTTGAATAATTACACGTTATTTACAGTGTTTTTTGTTTTATTTAGATACTTTAGTTTTCGGATTGATACATTTCATAAAGTCATATTAATTTGTCACTCTCCCATTGGAAACAAATCCTGTTCGTCAAATCCAATCCACTTCTACATCCTCCAACTACAACCCTTCAGGTTTGGTTTCACTTTTTGGCCAAACAACGAAGTCTTCACCAGTCGATCAAAAAAGCAAGCGACGATATGAAACAAAAAACTTCGAAAATCGCTCGCTGAGTTTCCCTAAGACAGTTAACGGCGCTGCTAGGTGACAGGATTGGGGATAAATGAATTGATAAGCATAATTTATGCCCTCGATGTTTTTCGATACTCCTCGTCCTTCGTGAAACCGGTCGGTCGGATTGGTTGCGGCTTAGCGTTGGTGGTTGGTTCACGGCGTTTTTTAGGACACGCCAGTCGTGGGTTTTTTGCTGGCTGGTGGGAGTTTGTGTAGAAAGTAATATCTTAATTGGCTTGAAATTAGGTTAATACCACATTATTAGTTTCTCCCGTGGACGTCGTTACTGTATCCTGTGTTGTACGGAAAGGATCTGTTCCGGTATGTTCTACAGCCGACGTGGTTGTGGGTTGTAAGAATTTGTTGAAATCTGCAATTTCTCCTTATGGCACAGGTTTCGTTTTGGTTTGGAGTGTGATTATCCCTTTTTAAGAACAGCTCCGTCTCGTTGGGCAAAGAGTGCACGAGAAAGCAAAGGGCTCCGAACCGGATATTTATAGTCAGCGAAACGCAAAAGATGTCTCTGATCCTGGTCGATTCCGAATGGAGGAGGCATTTGACTTGGCAAAGAATTATCCGTGTTACTTTCGGGTATGATTTTCGACTTTCCCTTACCTGGGAGGGGAGATTCCGACAGTTTAAGGGATGTTCTAGTCGATTTAGGAGCAAAAAAGACCCTCTCCTAAGAACCAGCGTACGTAGGGAAGCAGAAACCTTTCCAACAGCTCATACCCGGTATAATTATGCAAATTTAACGAGCGCTCGTTGCAATCGTAGTTGAAGTTGGAAAAAAGTTTGCAGTCTACGGTCTCCTGAAGCCAGCGGTGATAGCGTGTCTTCCATTCGCACCTTCACACCCGGGACTAGCAGTTTTGACGTTTGTCTTTCTCATTTCTACCTCTCTCTCTCTGCAGGTGGCAAGTACGAGCCGGTGCTGATAGACAACGCCTACAAGGTGGTGATGAAGCTGAGCATCAAGGTTGTGAGCCAGGCCGATTTTGGCGCGTACAAATGTATCGCCAAAAATTCCCTCGGGGAAACCGACGGCACCATCAAACTATACAGTAAGCTCTCCGGATATCCCCACTTTAGCCTCACCGAGTCATCCGTCGACAAGCCGGGGTTTGTGCCCGGAAAACCTTGTTATGGGGCTCGTTTAAGCAATCCTTTGCGTGTGTTTTCTTTTATTTGTCACCCGTACGGTAGGGATCGAGAAAACGGCATTGCTATTTGTGTTTTTCATCTCTCCGACCTCACCGTCCGCTTTCCGAGCATCGTTGGCTCTTCGCTCGATGCTGTTGGAACTGGTCGGATTGTAGGGGACGTCGACGGTATTACGAATTTGAGCTCGAACGCATCGAAGCATACGAAATTTGTGTTTGTGTCTCGCATTTGTTTTGAATAGCGGTACACTTTCGTTTAATCCGGTTCGATTCTGAACGACCCAAGAGACTAGCCATGAAGTGATGCCGTTGGCGTCTGGCCTGCTCCGTTCTCCCACTTTGCTACCGTCTGATCATTTAACTAGGGAAAGGTGTAGTAATATCGCCTATGTGACTACAACGTCTCGTAATCGAATAGGGAAAAATGTATCAAAGCTCAGTTCGATTTTATTTTAAATTTTCGTTGCTATACCATAATCACTTTCTAATCCACTCAACAAAGGTGTGTTCAAATAAATTTTCAAAATATTTATCTTCATTTCCATGGAAAAGAAAAAATTAATATTCAATGTGAAAAGTAAAAACAGTATATTTTAGTTTCGTTTGTTATTATGAATTGGATCATGGAAACTAGTTTTCTTCAATTAAAATTCTTCTTCTTCTTAGCGAAACGATCGTATTTTGATCATGCCTGCCCCCGTTAAGGGCTTACAAGACTGTTTCCTTTGTGTACGTGGATAGCCTCGTACAGGAGAGGGTTCGGTCACGGTTGGGATTCGAACCAACACCGTCGAGGTGGTGAGCTCCAGCGCTCATAGGTCAATTTTCTAACCGGCGCTACCGATCAGCTGTCTCAGATCCCCATTTTAAGCATTTTTTGAACACTTTTACTTACGCTCATGGTTTACAAACGATTAGGGATGATATCAAATATAGCACTTATATGAGTCTGAAACCAAAATCTGTTAAGCTTAGCTTTGAAATGTGCTCAAGAGGAGCATAGTTGTATCGAATTACGACAGAAAGTAAGTAACGAGAAAGCTGTTGTGTTTCCATAATAACTTAAAACTTGTATTCTATTCAGAATAATTGAATATTAACTACAAACAAATTGTTGTGACAAATGTTCAGCGTGTTATGCGCATGTTTTTTCTCGTAAATTGTATGAGGTAACGTAGAGTATTTATAAAATTCTAAATGGCACAATTCTTCTAAACATATAGAGGTAAATTTGACTCTACGGTATTAAAAGCCCCACACATCTCGGCAGAATACATACTTTCATTTGCTTACTTATTCATGTTTTGTTAACATATACCTTCACAGAGCTACCAAGAAGTGCAATCAACTCGGTGGAATCAACCGATGGCAAGCGACGAAGTAAGTTACAATATCACGCTTAAAATTAGTTGTTTCATTACTTATTTTAAGTAGTTTGCATGGTGGTACTTGAGACTTTTCGTTTGTATATTTGTCACCCTCTGCAACCCAACCAACTTAAGTGTTTTCTTTAATCTCCATCTAAGAGGTCACACTAATCAGCGTTAAAATAGTCATTACCTGAATAAAGATGAAAGATGATAAACACTGCCGCGATTGAGCCATCAACCAGTTGATCAGCCATCCCCACCCAGGTTAGGTGCGTAATAATTCCACACAATTATTCCTCGATCAGCTTTCGGCGCGTTTCCGGCCTGTGGATCCGTCATGGAAGTGGATGGAAATGTTGTGTGTGTTTAAATTACCCCACGATGGGTCGGGGTAGGCGTGCAAATGTCGATTTTAGCCGCTGTTCTGTTTTGTATTTGTTACTATTTATACATGGGCGGGGGATTTTTACTTCGTCGCCAGAACGCATTAGCCCCGCGGTGTGACCACAGAAGTTCATCATTAATCACAATAAAAACATAATTGCTGACTGCGAAAATGCCGCCACTTTTCCGACGGTGTGCCAGTTATGTGGACGCGTGTTTTATGTGCGTGTGCCTATGTGTGTGATACAATGCAAATATGGTGCCTCTTATTGACTTCAATCGTCGTGGCTGCTCGCGAGAGGATTAAGCTGCTTCACCTTTGCTCCAAAAGTAGGGTTGCTCTTTGAAGTTCATAAAAAGTCGGTTGTGCTTTAGTGTTATGGGATTTATGTGGAAAAATATGGTGCCACTAATGAAATGCGCTCTGTGGTGGCAACATCGACACACAAATACACACACATACGCAAACGTAACAAGCCAAACAGCCAAAAGTCATTAGTTTCTGGTCTTCAATTAGAGGCCGGCGTGTAAACGATTTGCGCCCAAACTATAAAGGGCCAGCAGCAATAGGCGTCGAGCGATCAGCCTTTCTCCCTTTTTTGCTTTGTTTTTATTTCCCTGACGAACTGCCGGATGTGTGCCTCCGTTGGTTATCGGTGCAGAAATTGGGCGAAAGTAAAATGGCGCATAAAAGTCCAACTCCTTGGTGAATAGCGAAAGTGAAACACAATCCAGTCCGCCCGAAACAAAGGCCTCGCAGGCCATCGTCGGTGGGATTCGGTGAAATTTACTGCTGTGCCACCGTTTGGCAATGAAACAGTGATACAAATAATGTGCCCGTACCCTTAACCTCCGTCACAGGCTGAGTGGGAGGAGTGTGGGTGAAGGTTGGTCGAAAAACCTCGACGAAGGTGAGGTTCCCGTTCAAACCCCTTCTCCGCCGTGGGAGGGTGTCAATGTCAAGTAGAAAATGCGTTTAAGCGTTACACCCTTCGAGGATTGGTTGTTTGTTTGCTTGTGGTAACGGAGGGGTGAGTGGCCTGCGCGGCTTGTAATGTCTGTAAGACAGTCGTCCGTGTCGTTTTGAAATATGAAACCATTCAATCGGATCGGAACCGATTAGGTCTACGACAACGAAATGAAGCTCAGTCTAAGCAGTTTAACAACGTTCGTGCTTGTTGGTCGGAGACGATCAAATAAATCGTCGTTTTTATTTAAGCAAAGGATCTAAATATGAGATCAATATCAAAGATGATCTAAAAGCGTTACATGCGTTATACACAACCATATAAGTGAGCCGAAAATGAGCATTTCGATGACCTGTAGCGTCTAAAACCATTCCTGAACTAGGCACCATGCTCTAATTATATTTGTAAAAGCATGCCGCCTAAAAACTAAGGTTGGCGCAATCTTTCCCCTCCCTAAGATACGTTCTGGTTCCAAGATATCGCCCTTTTATTTTTGTTGCCTGTGCTGTCAAGTCGGAAAAAGAAAATCAGAAGGACACACAATCGGTCCGAAAATGATGATGGCTAACAATTAGGAGCACGTAAGTTGAGCGGTACGGATTGTTACAAGTTATTTGTGATTGGTGGGTGACGACGTTAAGCTGCCCCGTCTTGCTTGTCTGCTTGGTCGCGTAACAACAACGGCTTGTATGGGTGAAACGGCACCGTGGGGTCAATTCGGGTTCCCGCAGCCGAGCTGAGGAAATACGCAAAACCTCATTTGTGAAATAATACTCATTAGACACGGCTTTACACATGTGGAGCATTTTTTACGACTTCATAGGTCACAAAGGCCTTCCGTCAGTATTACTTACACATATCTACACGTCCGCTGCCATAGTCGTCTGGGTATACGTTTGTTTGTTTTCTGCAGAGTAAGAAGAGTCAATACGTAACAGGGCATGCGAAGAAAAGCTGTGCAAAATACAGTGCTGTGCAAATCCTTGCTTCACACAATTGTCTATAAGCAACATAACCATAAGAGCTATAAGCAACATGTTACAAACCAAACCGTTTAAACCTATGACCGTTTAAAAATTTACGACAGATTCAGAAGATATTCGGTCAATGGGCACTTACTTGAGGACAAAATTTGCTATGAGAAAATATTTTTAAATAATGATTATCCTCCACTGCGGTTCTTTATTTCTCCAAACGTTGAATCGTTATTCAGCAACGAAATCTTCTATCAAAAGATTGTAAAATTTACTTAAGCATTTGTTCTTCTGAATTATCACAATAGTAGAATAGATCGATTACAAAGAGTTGGATACCACGTTTTGTTTTATAAAAAGAAGAGATATTTGTTTTATTCAAATGTCTACATTATATTTAAAATATCCGACATAGTTAAGGTAGAAATGAAATGATTAAAGTAGACTGTTTACCTGTTACTGTTTCGTAATGCAACCAATTGCATTTTATCCTTATAAGGGGGTTATAGTATTATATTTTAGTCCACAGAGAATGTAGGCACACCTAAAAATTTTTTAAAAGGTACTTTGTACGAGCCACACTGTGCAATTGTTTACACATGTGCATATCAAACGTTTGCTGATTTTCACAAGGTTTTTATTATTATCCGTGCACCGAATCCGTCGTTTGCTGCTAGCATTGGTTTTCCGAGAAATGCTTGAGACGTCGGTTTTGTTTGAAAATAGTTTCCGTCTTCTCTGGGATTATTTTTTTCTGGCAATTCTAAACTACTCCCATGGGACTAGTCTGTTGGGGATTTTTCTAGCCCTTTCACCCTCGGTTCACATTGGTGCTCTTGTCTGTCCGTACTGTTTTTGCAGTGAATGAAATTCTGTTTCTTTATATATTGCTGCTGAAAAGGAAAACAACAGTCAAATCTGAAATGCTTGGAGGGAGAATTTAATCGGAGGAAATGGTTGTGCGTGTCGTTAAATGGTCGTGAAAACTGAAGCAAATCCAATTGGCTTGCCTAGAAGGTTATCCTTGAAGGCTGGTCGGTGTATTGTTTTTGGTTGGTTAGTGGTTCTTTTAACTTTGTGTTCATGCAATGTTCAAATGTTTTAGAAATTATTATTTTGAATATAAATAACTAATTTCATACAACGCATTTTTGTAAATGAAACATAATTTAATATTTTCATTTTATTGTAGCCAAATCAAGAAAAGGGAGTAATTTTCACGAGAGTAACGACTTCATGGATGATGATATGGATGGATCTAGCAAAAGGAAAGGTAAGACTTATTTTAAATTATGAAAATTATGAAATAAATATCAATTTCTTTTTATCTTTCATTTCATGTTCCTGTCTGCACGACTTCGGCAATAACATTTTGACAATGGTTTGCTAACATCAATTGGCAGATTTAATACTCGGTGGCAGCAGAAATGATGACAGCTATGAAATATCTGCAACAGGATTGAATATGGCAACCTCAGTTCCAACGATACTGCACTGCTCCGTTCTGTGGATAGTGATAACGCCTGTTTTGATGAGCTCCATACTCGGAATATTGTCAGCATGACGCATATAATAGTTAGATAGACTTGTCGGCGAAGAGAAGCCATGTTTCTTCGATCATATAGCAAAGGTCACTTATTCTGTGCTTCGCTGCGGTTGTTGTTATGTTGAACATGTTTTACTTGTAGTGTAACTTTTCGTAAGCGCCTGTGTTTTGGTTTTTGTATGTAACGACTCACGTATGAAAAGGTGTGCGTTATCTGATGTAGTCAATAAAAAGCATATGAAAGGGAAAAAAGCGCTAAACGGTACAAATATCCAATAAATGTACATATACTGCTATACATAGTAGCATTATTCCAATACAAACCACAAAAACAACATCGATACATATCCTTAGATAATATAAAGAGATCAGAAAAATATTAAATGTAAAGAGGAAACAGTTTAGTTCTGATTTAAATAGAATTAAATAATTTAAACATGCTTGGATGACTGTATCAGATAATCTGAGATTGGCAGATTACAAAACTGCACGACTATGAGTATTGTTAAGGATTCATTAGCTTTAAGAACTGAAAACAATGTAAGTGTTCGACAACGCTTATCAGGTCAGGTGTAATATGTAAAGAAACATTATTGGGAATAAAGAATCTGAAAAACTACATCGACAGAGTGAAATTTGGAATATAAATGCTTAACAAAGATAGCTATATTGGATAGAACTGTGAATTATTGGAATAAAACAATAGATTCAATTGCTTTTCAACATTACTTCGAAATAAGTTTTGTGAATTGTTTATAAATGTTCATTTAGATTACCGGCATGATTCTTGCTCTGTGTGTAGCTCTCCGTTAACTCTGATTCGTAATAGTATAATTCAAAGGTAAATAGATTTTACTTTCTTGCAATTTGTTCATTGGTGTTTTATTTTTTTGAGGTACACCGTAAACGTTATCTAACACATTTGTTAATGCTTAAAGTATAATTTCTCGATGTTGAACAAACTAAATATGACTTATACAAGCCTTATGTAGTTGGTAAGAACAACTTAAGTTGACGTAATTAGTTCTAAGAGGCAGTTAGTTATGCAATTCTTTTCCAATTAATCTAATATTGAACATAGATGTGTTTGTTCTTGGTTTGAAGTGTTCTTTTTTTTTAATGATAATTAGGGCATTAGGGTGTTTCTCACTAAAACACCCATAATTTCAGAGCATGTTGGGATATTGAAATAACTATTACTCCAACAAGTATATCTGTCATTGAAAAATTAGGTGCATTCATTTTAGATTCTTATAAAAATAAGAATAAATTACCGAAAATACAAAACCAACTTCGTCGTTTTTATCCGATAGAGTGAAAGACTAGGCGCCTCCATAATGGTGCATTCACCTTGCTTCTTCATTATAGGCCAGTTAAATGATAGCATATGTCAATTAAACCAACACTTTTCATGCTTCAATTTTGTTTAAAACAAAGTCTTATGTTTAAAAGAAAAAGCAAAACTAACATTCTAGCAGCTAGAAGCTGTTCTACAACACACTTACCTTTCTTTTCCTAATAACGGGGCTCCATTTTTGAAGCCTAATTTGTGGATGTTTTTCAAAATGTGTTGATTTTGTGAAATAACTCAATAGTTTCTATATCTTCGATAGTTTTTACTTAAGGAAAGATGTTCAACGATAATGTCGTTGTTACCAAGAACATGATTAACACGCTGATTGCGAAGCATTTTAAGAACAGTTGCAGTACAACAACTTTTGATAAAACTTGTTTACTAAACCAATGCTAACACTTGTTTTTAAGCATTATTCTTTAGGCCAATCTTCAACAACTACTACTACCACTACTATATTCCCTACTATTCGTTCAATACAATAAGAGTTTCATAGCAAGTTCCGAATTGCCAGTCATCCACTATTTGGGTCATTGGCTGTCAACGCTTTATTAGTTCACTATCAAAAAGATCAGCAAAACCGGAATAGGCAGAATTGTTTTTAGTTTTATCCTAGTTTATCTATAACATATTTTCTATATGATAGATAACCAAGCGCTAGTCGGATGATAACTTTGGAATGAGACGGAACGATTGTTTTGAATATATATTTGTTTTTAAAATGAGAGCCAGCTAAAATTGTGTCCCAGCTTAGAACCAAAGCATTCATCCACTTCAGGGATTGTTAATATGAATAACGTTGTTTTGCCACGAGGTTCTGTTGAAGGCACACGCAATGAAATCTTTCTTTAACAAATTTAAGCTTTCATCATAGATTAGTTATGTTTCTGAGAATATTTAATCATCATTGAATTCATCATTCATTGATCATAAGATCAATGCCGCGAGCAATAATATTTTTACTTGTTGTGGAGGCTTTTAATGGTAATATACAGCCAATTTTGTCGCCAAAGATATTGACAAAATATGAAGAACAAATTTAACTGAATTTATCGATATTCCATTCTTAAACCAGCCGATCAGATTCAGTGACAAAAACAAAACATTAAATTGACTGATTTGAATGAGCAGATGTGTTGTTCTACACATCAAAAGAAATTGATTGGAAGCATACACCATAATTGTTAATAAATTAAAGTTGATTATTCTTTATATTGCATGGTGAACCGTTTTAACAGAAAAGTTATCATAACTGGGGATATCGCACTAAACAAATTCTGTAGGGAAGTAACTTTTTATTGACCTTAGTGAAGACACCTTCATAACAAATGTTTTCAGCAAACCAAGTATTTTGGTAAAAAACGAAACCCATGCTTGGCATTGATAATAAAACACATTAATCACTCTGCATGACATCGCAATACACATGCTGTCCGGTTTTTTTCGGGGCGGTGTATCCGGTCACAGATCAACATGAATTCGCAACGGATGCTGCTAATATAGCCATACAAGCAAGTCAGTTACGAATGGCTGCGAGTAATGTAAATTACCGCCAAAAGTGTGCAATGCATGGAAGAAGGACGAAAGAAATAAAAACATAGAAAAAAGCAGCCGATCCTATAAATAACGCAGGAAGAAGCCCACGGATTTTGCTAACTAAATCATCAATTATTCACTCAACGATCGAACAATCCCGCAGTATTCAGTAAGATTTTTTCGGTACCTTGCACTGACAACCATTTGTTTGTGGTTGTTTTTTTATCCACCATCGGATTTTTCGTGAAAATCACCCATTGAAAAACGAGTTAGCAGCAAAACCCTTCCACCATCCCAGCCCGATGGCGACCCGGACGACCAGCATCCGTTTATCATTTGCTCGTAGAACATACTTTTTTATTATGTGCGTGGTCAGTGTACACAAATATCCATACATAGAAAATGGTAATGCAAAACAACCGGCAAAAAAGTGGTTCAGATGAATATTGTGCAGTAGGATGGCTGGATAAAAAATACACTTACTGCTGATTTGAGGAATGAAGGGAGTGACGGTGAAAGAATGGCGATGGAAAATCAAACAGAGTCGTGATCGTTCAACAGGCTGCCAACTCCCAAGTTGCGTTGGGAGAATATATTCACTGAAATTCACACAGTATTCTCTTTTATGCAGTGCAAAGTGTTTGGATCCTGTTAGGCTCGGACCCGGGACATCATTGAGAGGAAATGATGCTGGGTGGAAACGGGAGAATCGGGGACTTTGGGGGAATGCAAAGTTTCCCGGTGGAGGAAGTTCAGCATATTGCTGATTGAATTATTTCATGGACGGGTGGACTCATTTATTGAAAATACCGAATATGAACTGACAGCACAAAAAACTAAGCATTATGGAGGACAAAATTGATGTCGTGCTCAATGCACGATTAATTAAAACGCACTGGCTGGATAAACATTCCCACCAGCACGATGACCAGCTAATTTCGCCAGAAATATCTGAGTAATTCCATTCTGACACCTCTAGGGAGGCTGCCGTGGACGTGCCTGTTTGCTCTAACTGATTGACTCTACGGAATTGATTCCAGTAAATATAGTTTTTTCCGCATTGTTTTGCGTAAACACACTTCGTAGCAACTTTTGTCGTTACTCGTTTTTTGATTGTTTGGCATGAAATTCACGATAAAAACATACTTTTTTAACTCTTTCTCTATCCGTTCCCGCCTCGAACCGACCTCGCCTTCATGGGGTCTTTTTTTCATTTATTCATAACGCATTTCATGCCCGGTCTGCTTCGCGATTCGTCTGCTTCTTTTCGCTGATGCGAATGAATATATTAAGTTGGTGTTATGAAATGATTTTCCATCTGTCTTCGCTGTGCATGGCGTTCCCCTTTTCTACCGTAGTGTATGTTTTGACATTTTGCAGAAGATTTGCTTGTTCCAGGAACTATGAATGCCAATGTTACGCTTTCCTCTCTGTCAACACGTGTTACATTGGCAGGTTTCGGTTCTGATTCCGACGATAGATCTACGGAGGAAAACATATATTTTTAATCACTTCTGGAAAATTGTGGGCCTCACCAGGTTTGGTTTGTCATTTTCTATCTGGAAAGGTCAGGAGGCCCTTTTTGCACGATTCGGGGGATCTGAAAGAGAAAATGCGATCTTTAGAATTTTACAAGATAAGTATCAAATTAATATCGTAAGAGCCACGGAATTAGTATTAAAATATTGTGTCAGATAAAAAAAGTATTATGTACATTATTTGTAAATAAATCTTACAATAAATTCCTAATATTCCAATTGTTATTCCCAAATTTTCCAAATTATCTACCAATTGATAGATCGAAGGAAAGGAAGTACTGGAACAAAAAACTTGATAATCGCACGTACCATGGAAACCATTTATCAATCAAGATAAAGTGTCTCAGTAATTCGTTCAAGTTGAGTTATTATAATTTGTCAAATTATGTCAAATGAGAAATATGTGTTCCAGAGACGTCAGTAACATATATTGTGAAAAATAACGTCGTTAAGCAATACATATGTTTTAAGAATAGCATCACGCTATCGGTATATATAACAATTGATACATAATTTATAAATTGTGTGTGCTAATTTGAAAAATTGTGTTAAAAATTGTCAACCATATTTTTACTGCTTCGTGTTTTACAACAAACTAACATTGATAAGCACTTCAAAATTTATTTAACCAATGTTTGACATACAATTTGCAACAAGTGTATTTGCTTCCATTCCGCTTACAGTGTCAGTTACTCATTAAATATACCCTTCTGAATCATATTTGTTGATTTGTTAATTTGTTCTCATGTACTCATTATTTGTCATTATCTTGTACAAGAGTCTACTAAATATCTGGCTAATCCTGCATTGCATGCAGACCTCACATGTTTGAAGCGGCATCTCTGAATCTTTGTCGGACCATTTTGATGTAAAATCGATATTCTATTTGGCTGAAAAAAGACTTTACCTAATTAGTTTGCTCTTCTACTTCTCTATAATGGTCGCTTAATTGACATCATGTAATTAATCATAAAAGAAGATGATCAGGTTTACAAATTAGCAAATTGTTTCCCATACTTTTCCCTAAATTCAGTAGTTGTTTCGAAAAATTCACTACACTACATAACAAGCAGTCTTTAAAACATTGATTGTTATTACTGTAGTCTACGCACAGAATCAATTACTTCCTCATATGCATACTGATCTTTTCTGTGGTAAAACCGTAACAGTCAAATAACCACAAGTACAGTAACAATAAAGTAAAACAATAACAAATAAAAAATATTTATAGACGTAATTGTGAAAGCAGACAATGGGTAAATCAGACGAAATGAACAAAAAGAGTGCCACTTATTAAAATATATCCAGTTCCAATCAACCTTTTGTTTCTCAACGCAAGCAAATTTAGCAAAAGGCTGTTGAATCGACTAGATGAAATTTAAAGTAAATTTCGAAAGTATTGTTTTTCACTTTCACAAAATATTTGTGTTGATCGCAACTTGCATCACATTGTTTATAGTGGATAATTATCCACAAGAATTTCAGCAACTTGCAATAAGACAGGACTAAGAATGTGATGATAGAAGATTGAATCAAATCGTCAAAAAGCAATCGGCGAAAAATATAAACTACGAAAATGAAATGGAATCGTCTTTCAAAACAATTTAAAAACAATCTTCACGGTAAGAAACGCAAAGGTAAGGCTTGTACCGCCCGATGCTTCTACTACATTACACTGCATTTTGCGCCACTGCAGTCGGTGCTGATAATACATTGGATACCTACCGGAACGAATCGCCACAGAACGAAAAGTATTAAAAAGAGCGAAAAATAAGACAAAATACCAGTATATGGCAGGATAACACATAAAAAAGGGCCATTCTCCTTCGACTCCTCCGATAGATCCCAGTTTGCATTCCATACTACCGGAAATGGGAGAACGAAAACGAACGAGCAGACGAAAAAACTCATTCCTAAGGACGATTGATTTCGAGATAAGAGACATATTTGCAGCTTAAGAGAAGAAGAAAATATGCACCGATAGAGGTGACAGTTCGTAGTTGGCGGAAAAAAGCGGGAAAAACTTAAACCTCCGTTCTTCGGTTGTTGTCCAAAGCAATGGTAGTTGGCGATTGTCGTTAGGAACGGTTTAAATGCATTATTTATTTATGCTCCATCTTTCGGAGGTTTTTCGTCTCTTTGTGTTTTCTTTTTCTGTTGCAGGTTTTTTTTTCCCCCGGAACATACTACATATTTCAGGCCACTATTTCTATTTTGCAGTTCCGCAGGTTGTGGCATACGTTTAGGTTTCGTCTCCCCCCGGGTGACGCCTCGCGAAAGTGTGGCAAGTGTTTGAGCACTTTATTCCCGATACGGTGTGCGGAAGCCCTCGGTGGGATCAATTTGGCCAAAGACCGTTGGCGGAGACCGGCCAACCAGGCAATGAAAGTTCGATATCGTTCAGTTTAACACGCGCTCGGAGCCTGGACACTGGTGGAAGGAGCATTTTATTTTTATGGCTAGAAGATGGTGCTGAATTTTCCATGAACTCGGAACCTTCCTCGTTCGTGGGAGTGTGCCCGACCGATTCGGCGCGTTCCGTGATGCGAGGGGGAAATGAAACGATTGCTCGTAAGTAAGTGCAGCTCGAAATAACGCTCATGGTTGTGGTTGAATGGAAATGGTTGTAGCTTTGGTGAGCAACGCTGGGCCAGTGGGAAAATTGGCACCCCAAGCGCATCGCTTCGAAACCCTAAGGTACGGCCTTCCCGCATATTCAGGGAGTTTACTGCAGGTAGCCGTGTGACCACTAAAATCCCTTGGCCCTCTTCCCGACCGGGATTGGTTAGTGAAAAAGTATTCGATAGATACGCGCTTCGTTTCTTGTTCCTATGCTTAAGGGCCCAGCTAGATTGTTGCTGCTTTTCCGTCAGTAATAACAAATCAAATTACTCAATTAATACAAAACAAAGTTTCTGCATATATACGTTGATAAGTCAATTTGTGTTACAATGTACGGTTACCGGTGAGCAGGATTCAAGGACATTTTTCTTGGCTCTGATAATATCTTCCTTGAACGATATTACGTTTGAATTACTTCAATTGAAATGAGAATCACGAAGCTTAGTCTTTAACCCCTTCACAATCCAGTCAAGCTGAGAAAACGGCTCAAAAACTTGTCACACTGTTTTTTTTGCATTTTTGTATAGTTTTTTATGAAAGAACAAAGAAAAAATTATGTTTTCCTGCATATTTTCGAAAAATTTTATTAAATGATGATCAGTTTGCACACACATTATTTGTGATTGTGACTAGCTTTAATTTGTCGATAATAAGCAAAAATTTGGTTCAATAAATAAAATAATAAAAGTATACAAACATCTAAGAACGAGTTTTCGAAGCAGGTACACTCGAAATAAACAACGAGTAATAAAAGTAAAAATAAAACGTGCGACAAAAAACTGCCCGAATCAGACCCGGGCAAAGCAGTGCAAATTCCATACACTAATTTAGTGCAACAAAATGTTATGGTTTTGGGTGCTGGATATTTATGTTATCAATTATTTTCATGTATAAAACATACATTGATCATTGATATATAATTATAAGTTTATTTGGAATTAGAACTATCTTCTGTTGCAGACGGTAACTAACTGATTAATGTTTCGGTGTTGAAGATGCCGGAGCTGGTACTAGAGCTGGTATTGGGGGTAGCGCAACATGAAGGCAGATCATGTTGCGTTGACCGTGGGTGCGCTGCGTTGGAATGTTTCCTTGCGTCAGCATAATGTTGTCATCATAACTATATATTTTATACTTAACTACGGATACTCTAGAGTCTAGAGTAAGTTGTTCCGCTGTTCCTAATGGGCTTTTTAAACACTTTCTCATCTCAGTTAAACTACACCATATTTCAATTCTGAGGAATGTTTACTATTTTAATTAACCTCTTCTTTAAATTGTGTTGTCGATATACGACTTATTTTTTCTATCCTTATCTTATTAATATACTTAAAATCCACATTTTTTGTGTAATATATTCGTTTAGCTGCGTTTTGTCGGAGAAAAGTCTGTCAAAACTTATTATCGTTCATGTTTTGGGCAGCATTTTGCAATTGTTAGTTCATTACAATCAATTCTTTGATTGGTAGGAAGACACCACACTGAGATAAAAATCGTTAATCCACATCCTGATCTTGAGTCTTTCCGAAGGAACTGGTACTACCTGAATAGCAGGTTATGGGCATTGCAGGCCACATAATCTCTCCTCGGAGAAAGATCAGATCTTTCATGAAGAAGTTTCTTGATGATTTTGATGATAATAAAATTCAAATACATCCAAATCCTTTAACTGTTTAAGTTAGCGTAGCATTGCCATCTACCCTCCAGAAGCCTTATGTTGCATTCAGCTTATTTTTTACAGTTTAGGTACCCTCAGGAATGAACTGATAAAATACCAACGTAACTCATAAAATCAATGGAAAATAAACTATCGACCACAAATCGGTACTTCGTGGTGCTCTATGCACAATCCGTAGGATACTTTTGATCGTTTTATGGTTCATCAAGCATAGCCGAATCCTAAACTGAATAAGACTATTCTAATAAACCGTTAATGGGCCCACAGTAGTATATCGATTACAGCCAACGCCGGGGAAGCAAAATGATAATGTTAAGATGCAGTTCAGCGATTGACGTTTGTGTAAAAGTGTAATTGGCAGTTGGCTACGCACGTTGGCGTACAACGTATCCTCATGTCAGCATATCAATTCGCTGCCAAGAGTAAAAGACAACGGCATCATGGGGAAGTCCCGAATCAGGGTCCAAGGTTTGGAGGATGGGAAAACGCGACCAGCGGAGTGAGTAAACAAGCGAGCATACGCTGCTCGTCAAAGTCACGAAACGGGACGTATCCATCCATCCAACCATCGGATCGGATCTGTTGTCGGCTCCGAGCGAAATATCAAGCCGCACTGTTAAGCAAATTAGCTCGTTTGCGCGTCGGTAATTCAACTTCCACGAACTTTGTCTTCGAGCTGCTTTCATTATGAGAATCCAATTTCCGGTGGCGTTGCTAGTTATTTACCGCTGCTCCTCCGCGCGAGCGGCCACCAGTTTGGGCGGCTGCCCAACTTCTGTCGACACTGCTGCACCGCCATTGCGGCCTCCGAAGTTACCTCCGATGCTGTCTATTGCCGCCGGGAGTCGCGCTAACTTCGATGCGCAAACGGATCGTCGGTCGGACATACCCTTCCCCTCTGAAGGTGGGCCTCGGTGGGCATGTTTGCATCCCCATCCCCCGAAACGCCCGGAGCAGTTCCGCAACACAGTATCAGAAACCGATAAAATTAATTTCATTTCCCGCAGCTGCTACTGCGTGTCCCCCCTCTCCCGGGGCCGCTTACCAAGACCTTCTCAAAGCCCAAGACGCAATGTGTGCGCAATGTGCGAGCGGCATCTTTTCGGAACCACCGAGAACCGCTTTCCGGCGGGCATCGCATCCGGAGGCCTGCGGTGGGTCCTATGGTCGGCACTCGGAAAAGTTTTCGCGCCGAAACACACACCTCGAACGCTTACGTGGCGTCACGTCTTCGGCTCGGTCGGAGCAGTTGTTAGGGGATTGCGTTATTTTCACATTCATCGCACATCATCGTTCCTCAAGACCATTGTATTTGTTCATATTTGCGATTGATTGGCTTTAATCCGGTTCGACGCTTAGTTGGACTGAGTTGAGTCGGGACTCAACGTAATTCTGAAATACTAATCAAAATAATCAGTGCGAATCCCAGTCATCGTTGAGAACTTTATAGGAATATTGATCAGCACTGATAACGCAA